>NC_043013.1:55031583-55182738 GCF_006345805.1 Octopus sinensis | reverse complement strand
GCTATTAAAACTTGTAATTTAGTATCCTTAGTCTGATATATTCGGAATAAAATTCCTCCTTCAGATATTCTTAGATGGAGTGGCTGCTATTAGACATATTTCACTTAGGCTTTGCAAGACTAATAACTTGGTATAGAACTGAATATAACCAATTATAGCAGCGACTCCCTCTAAGAATATCTGAAGAAGGAATTTTATTCCGAAATATCATATCAGACTAAGGATGACCAAATTACAACTGGTATATAGCCCATTGTCTGTGTTGTAGTGCATTGATGTACCATTACTCTCTTTTACTCTCTTTCTTGTTTCAGTCATTGACTGTGGCCATGCTGGAGCACCACCTTTAGTCGAGCAAATCGACCCCAGGACTTATTCTTTGTAAGCCTAGTACTTATTCTATTGGTCTCTTTTGCTGAACCGTTAAGTTATGGGGACGTAAACTCACCAGCATCGGTTGTCAAGCGATGTTGGGGAGACAACACAGACACACAAACATATACACAGACATGCATGTATATATATACATATATACGACGGGCTTCTTTCAGTTTCCATCTACCAAATCCACTCACAAGGCTTTGGTCAGCCCGAGGCTATGGTAGAAGACACTTGCCCAAGGTGCCACGCAGTGGGACTGAACCTGGGACCATGTGGTTGGTAAGCAAGCTACTTACCACACAGCCACTCCTATGCCTATTCAAAACATTTTCATTACAAACAATACACAATGCTTCAAGCAAACTACAATTCTCTCCTATATATATATATATATATATCTATATATATATATATATATATATATATATATATATATATATATATATATATATATATATATATATATAGAGAGAGAGAGAGAGAGAGAGATAATAGATGGCAGCGCAATTAAAAAGCTAGCTTTGCAGCTTTTTAACAGTTTTGGAATAAGTCCTACAGTATGCAAGTTTTTAAAAACATATATTTTTCAAGAACAAAGAATATAGATGCAGTCTCATTATCAGAATGGTTGGTAGTAAATATATGATTAAGTATCTGGAGCTCATAATGTAATTTAGATGATAATGAATGTAATTTAGATGTCTTTTAGTGATTCCACACTAAACATGAAGAAGGAAATTATACCAAAATCTTTGTAACAAGAAAAATTGAATAAACTTTTATGATAAAAATTTATTGATAGTTGTGAAGTTTAATATATTCGTTAATGTGTAATCTAATATTTACTGTGATAAAAGCATTGTGAGTGAATGTGGCAGATGAAAACTGAAGGAAGCCTATTGTGTGTGTGTACATAGATTTCACTTAGGCATTGCAAGACTAATAACCTGGTGTAGAACTGAATATTTATATGCTTAAGAATGCAGCATTAGTCAAGTTTGTCTTGACATCTTGTGATAGTTGTAAATGAGAGTCACTGTCATCTAAGTGGTGTCCATCATTTCCTGTTTTCCATGTAAGCATGTCAAATCATGAGGAAATATAGCTTTGCTTGGAAACAAGTAAGGGTACATGACAGGAAGAGTGTCCAGCTGTAAAGAATTAATTCTGCCACAACAAATTCTGTCTGACCCTTAAAAGTATGGAAATACAAACATTTCAAAGATGACAAGGATATGTGTGTTTGTGACTCTGTTTCTTTCTTTCTTTTTTTTTGTGAGCTTCGAATGGTGTTGTCACTTCCCCTGTCAATAAATCATTTGCTTCTTTTGTGCCTTCAAAGGCATGTGAAATAGATCCCTTACTTGAAAAATAAGAGTTAGTAAGAGGAAGGGCATCTGCTAATGTTAGAAATCATAACTTTTTGAAAAGAATTCAAATTCTAACTTCATAAAGCAGCAAACTACATCAGTTGCCAGTCAATTCCACTTTCTTTTTATTCTCTCTGTTTCCCTGTGTAACATCACTGCTTGATTCTTGGGTGCCATTGACAGAATTCATTCTATTGTTACAGGCAGTGGCACCAGATCTCTGCTCTGACAACAACTCAATATTTTGTTACATTACTTCTGACTATGAGTCAGCATTTCTAGCCCCAGCCTTCCCCAACCCATCTCAGATGTCTTACTAAGGTTATTGATGTTGCTTTTCCTTTGGTTATCCATAAAAAATGAAAAAAAAGCACAGCCCAGTCAACAGTTTTTGTCTTGCCCAAAGCATAGAACAGTTCTGCACCACTGAGAGAAAACAAAGTCATAACCATTCATGCAAGACATCAACTTGTTATTGTCAGCTACAGTGTCTCCTCATTATATTTATGTGTATACTACCTTCATTATAGATATAATCAGTTACTGTGTCTCCTCCTTATATTTATATGTATACTACTTTCATTATAGTTTTATTAAAACTGAAAGAGGGTTAGTCAACTATAACACTTATTCATCAATTTCAGTAAACCTAATGCATTATTTAAATTTATTATCTAAAAGTAATCTTATCAGACGAAGCCTGTGTCTCCACCGATGAGTGTGATATGAAACATGATAATAGAAAAATAAATAACTGGAAATATAAAAAATATAAATACATTACAGTGAGCAGCTCACTACAGCATCAGAAATATAATACTTTCATAAAACATTTTGTTTAACAATACATAATTGGAAATTTGTTCAAAGATCAGAATATTTAATAAATTGGTTGAAACAAACAGATATATATATATATATATATATATATATATAAGATTTGAGAAAAAAAAAAGTTTTTCCAAGGTATTGTAAACACAAACACACATAAATGTATACATACATACACACACACATGCACACAAATGTATACATACATACTAAATATACAGATTATATATACTCACCCATATACACTTCAACAACTGTTTTAACACTTTTCAGTGTTTCATTTACCCCCAGAACTTGCATTGTCTATACCATTACCACCCAGTTATTTTCATTACAAATCATGTTAGTAGCAAATCAAAGTTGTGGGTGAGTTATTATGGAACTTGACTATAGCTGAAGGGTTGACCATTTCTATTGTACAACTAGTGTTGTACTTTTTGTATAGACACAAGAACCAACTATAGTGATTCTCTACATCTAAATAGGTAACATAGTTAAGTACTGTACATCATTGTAAAGACTAGTTTTCTGAAGGTTATTTCAAAAATAATTTCAAAGTAAAACAGATATTGCTGGGACATGATTTGGCTCTGTTTGCATCCAGTGAAGACTATGCTTACTTTCGGTAAGGGATTCCATAGCCAGTTGCCAATGATTTTGATAAAGTGTTGGTTGTCAAAAGAGTTCCTGTCGAGTGGTTCCAACTGATAATTCTACAAGCAACCAAAGACTCCCTCTATGACACAGAGAATATCATTAATATACACTTTCTTCCACTGAAACATAAAAATACAATGTAAGTGACTTTCATATATTCTGATCAATAATTTTTGTTCACTAGCTTCACTGTTTTGTGTGAGATTTATCAGTACTTATCGGCTGATTTGTTCCCAAGAAAGCCAGCTATTCAAAACCATATTAATCGTTCAGAAAAGCGGTTTTGAGTTTCTGCTATGTATAACTTCTGCACTAATCAGATTAAAGTGTTATATTCCAGAGGTTGATTTTTGTGCTGCTTGTAGTTAAGCTAATCTAGGATTCTTCTTTGAAAAATATTCCTACACAGTCATAAAAGTAAATGTGGCTTTTACTTAAGGTCAAAATGGCATTTATTCTTTAAGTTACAAACTAAGAAATCTTGTTGTTGTTCCTTGACACAATATAGTGTAAATAATGTCCTTTGTACTATGTTAGTCACTTTACTCTTATAGAAAGTTAATGTTTAGCAAATGTCTTTGTAACATGCATATTGATGTATCACGGCTGAGATGTGAGCAGTTGGAGATTGAATTTGCTGAAAATAAAAACCATGTTATTGACAAGAAGTTCTTTTAAGGCTTCAATCTTATGTAGGAAATTATCCCAAATCCACTGTCACTTCCTTGTATTTCTGAAATCAATTTATATTAGCAGCATTTCAGTTCTCTTTATGGTGGTGTTAATAGCTAAATCTACTTTTATGGATATGAGCTTTGAATTCAGACAAAATGCTTCTTGTAGTTTTATTTTACCAGCTACATCTGAAGATACTATTTCTCTGCCTCAGTGTAAGAAGAAAATATCTTTAAAAATATGTACATAAATCATTTAGTTTGCAGCCATTATTCCATAACTGATGTTTTGATATGGTTGTTGTTTTGAAGCACTTCATATGAATGCTTATGCATTATTCTTGCAATTTGCATAAAGGGTAGTTTCTACAGCTACTGTGAAACTATAAGTAGGGACTTAAAATAGAAAACATCTCTAAGTTTTAATAGTCACAATTATAAGTTAAAATTATTAAACTAAGTGATTCACATGATTATCATAATGTATATATCTGATTTAATACACACACAAACATTAACCAGGGTTGTTAAGAGATACTGCTGTTAGACAAAACTTTGAAAAAAATCACTTGGTAATGTCTAAATGCTTATATAGATAAAGTCATTCCAACCATGACTTTTTCCTGTGTTCAGGTAACCAAGACAACAGTGTCCAACATGACTTTTTCTTAGATGGTGGGATGTGATTTGATGGAATTTCACTGCAATTTCTAGCAAGCCAAGTGACCACATGCAAACTCCCTCATTAGCTCAAGCATACAATGGTATACAATAGTGTGTTTGGTTTATTCAAAAAGTTGAGTCTGTCACACTGGTTTTATTATAAGAGTTCGAAGTCTATATCTAGAACGTCGTAATCAGATGCCAAGAATGATACATGCACACATGCACACATGCACGGTTGTATATAATGTCTGTTGTATGTATGTGTGTGTATCTCTCTCTCTCTCTCTCTCTCTATATATATATATATATATATATATATATATATACACACATAGTTATGTGAGTGTGTGTGTGGTGTGCATGTGTATAATTTCCATGGACATTTCACTTTCCTGTTTTGTTAGATGTTTAGCACAAAACAAAATTGTTTTGTTAATTTTCGTGTATTTTGTTTTCGCTTTTAGACAATCATTCAGTTTCCAACAGTCTTAAAGTTCTTATTAATTTTGCTTATTCTTCAGACTTTTAGTTTCCAGGAACTATCATATTGTACATTTTCTTTTTCACCCCAAACCAAAATACTTGTTTTCGAAACTTGCATCCAGATTTTAGCCTATCTTCTATTATTATTATATTATTATTATTATTATTAATTTTTTTTTCATTATTCCTTATTTACCTTCCCTGCTTCATATTATTGCTTCTGTAACTAAATCTCATGTTATGAGCAACAAACAACAAATAAGTTGATGTACAAAAAATTCACTATCACCATCATCATCGTCGTTGCTGTTGTTATTGTTGATGTTATGCTCTTTACATCTGGACAGCATTTACAGTAAAAGGGCAAAGAAACTGCTGCCGTCAACTAAACAAGACATATTGTTGATACCTTGATACAAAACCATCTGGTACAGCTGTTAAATCAATGAATGCTGGTAATGTTGCAACAACATATGTATTCGTTGTCATAAAATCGAGAACTATAAAAAAGAAAAGTAACAATAATAAACTTTGTAAGAAACCAGAATGAAAACATGTTCTTGTAAAGCGAATCACAAATGAAAACCAATAAATTTCTACCCCACCCCCACCCCAGCTTTAAATGATAAAGAATAAACGGAGATATAATGCACCCAGACAAGGGTGACTGGAGGCAGAATTGATAAAGCATTGAACAAAATGGCAGCATTTGTTTTGGTTATTTGTGTTCTGGGTTTACATCTCCATAGTGAACTTTGCTGGTCATTCTTTGTGAGGGTCAAAAAAAAAAAATTGTTCGGTATGAATCAAATACTGTTTAAGGACCTACAAATCAAGGTATATGATATTAGGGTTTATTTGATTGAATGCTAATCAGGAGCTAAAGTCCCCAAGATAATCCAACTCAGACTTTTCTTTTATTCTGATAAATCTTGTGAATATTGTCAAACCATATTGGACCTTGATCATCAGGGACATGGAAAGAGAAGAGTTGTTGTATGGCCAACCACTAGTCTTTCATCCAACCTTTCCCAGGTCTGTGACTTGGAGAGGACATCACTATGATTTCATTCAGTTCAGCAGGCCTTCATAAGCATGGCATAGTGCCCAACGATGGAAGGGTGACAGCAAATCAAGACTTTTCATGGAGAAGATCTATGGCCCCCTGAGACACACACGTCTCATAGTAGAAACTATGCCATAGTATGTTTGCATCAGGGCTGTCATCATCAACATCATCATCATCATCGTTTAAAGTCTGCTTTCCATGCTGGCATGGGTTGGACGGTTTAACTGAAGTCTGGCAAGCCAGGAGACCACACCAGGCTCCAGTCTGATCTGGCAGTGTTTCTACAGCTGGATACCCTTCCTAATGTTAATGATTCTGAGAGTGTAGTGGGTGCTTTTTACATGCCACCAGCACGGGTGCCAGTCAGGTGGCACTGACATCGACCATGTTCAAATGACGCTTTTTACATGCCACTGGCATGGGTATCAGTTAGGCAGCACTGGCATTGGTCATGCTCGAATGGTGCTTTTCCCATGCCACCGGCATGGGTGCCAGTCAGGCAGCACTGACACCCGCCATGACTATGATTTCACTCAGTTCAACAGGTCTTCACAAGCATGGCATATTGCCCAACAATTGAAGGATGCTCTTAAATGGGCCAGTTATGCAACACTGGCACTTGCCATGGCTATGATCTCACTTGGCTTGAGTCTTCTCAAGCACGGCATATCTCCCATAAGTCTTGGTCACTTGTCATTGCCTCTGTAAGGCCCAATATTCGAAGGTCATGCTTCACTACCTCACCCCAGGTTCCCTCCACCGTTAGGGTGTGACACTTCTTCACACGGCTGTCCTCATCCATACACATCACATGACCATATCAGCGCAGTCGTCTCCCTTACCCACCACATCTGATGTCCAACTTTACTCTCAGGGTGCTCACACTCTGTTGTGTATGCACACTGACATTACACATCTAGTGGAGCATACTAGCTTCACTTCTTTCAAGCCTGTGCATGTCCTCAGCAGCCCATGTTTTGCTGCCGTGTAGCATGGCTGTTTGCACACAGAAACCATACAGTCTATCTTTCACTCTGAGCAAGAGGCCCTTTGTTACCAGCAGATATAAGAGCTCTCTGAACTTTTCCCATGCTATTCTTATTCTAGAAAATATGCTCTCAGAGCATCCACCCCTGCTACTGACTTGGTCACCTTGGTAATGGGTTAAAAATTTTGGTTTGCAACTATCTGGTTTTGAGTTCAGTCCCATTCTCTGGTACTTTGGGCAGATGTTTTCTACTTATAGCCTCAAGGTTGACCAAAGCCTTGTGAATGAAACCTCGTAGAAAAATGTTTCAATGGTAATCAGAGGCATTATTTCCATTCTTGGATCATCAATTTAATCTGTTACTGATTTGAATGCCATCATAGAGGAACCTGAGTCCTCTTTGTAGAGTCGCTCTCTTGCATACATTAGAGCCAGGCCTGGGGGTAAAGCTATTTTACCACGAGTCTCAGAGGTCCTCAAAAAAGATACTGAGTGCTTCTTTCTTCCTCTGAGGAATTCATAAGAGTAAAATCTAAATCCTATGCAGTATTGGTTGTTGATGTAGATCTAAATATAAGCAAAAATTTATATATGTAAAGTGACAAAGAATAATGTTGTAAACTATGACTTTTCAATTTCCTTCAGCTTTTAATATAGATAAACTTTTGTCTATTCTTGGCCTTAAGTAACTCAAAATATTAGATTTTGATTATGCTTTCTATATTAAAAATTTAGAAAATAATTTTAATTTTAAACATATTAGTTCAAATACAATCTGGATTGACTTTGAAATGTGACACCCTGGGTTTGATGAAATTAAGTATTGGGATAGATTCAATTGGCTATTCCCTACATTGGAAATTGTGGGCTTATGCAATATTGGAAATCATTATTAAATACAGCATTGAGGGCAGGAATTTTTTAGAAATGATAGAGACTTAAGCAATTAGTCACATTTCCTTTCAGTATTTTGATGAAAATCTCACCATGCTCAGCTTTGTTTTTGATTCCATTACAACATATAATGATTGGTCAAGGCATTTCTTGAAATTCCTTTCAAATATATTGAACTCCTACTCTCATAAATAAATGTTTCGTGTAAAGATATGACACTTGAAAAATGATCAAAGATAATTGTAATAGAGTGAAAGAATAACAGCTGAAAACATGAGGCTCATATTTCAATTAGTTTTTGCTCAACAAATCATCCATGTGGTTTTTGAATCATTGCATTAAATACACAGAAAGTTTGGTTTCATTCGATAAACCAGTTGGATGCAGATAAATAAAAAATAAATTAGACAAATTCAAATACATCTTAGAGATAAGGGATTGCAAAATTTACTGTTGATTTGAACTGATTGTCAATATTTAATGTTACATTACATAACAGGCACATAGTCAAAACTTGTCTCATCAGTTGCTAGATTATATATCTAAATGGTTTAACATTGTCGATAGGATTTCACAAGTCAGGTTCAACACATTAGTGAATACATATTTCTTTTTTTTTCATGCATAAATAAATGAAAGAAAAAAAAACTGTTTATTTTCACCATTGGGGTAAATATAAACACAGACATATATCCATTTAGTATGTTTGCCAGTTATGTGTAAGTACACACATTTACGAAGCACTTTGCAGATAATTCTATAGAGGCTTAAAAAAATAAAAAACAAATTCCAGTGAGAAAATATAAAAATCGTTTTTATGGCTTCCTACAGGGCATTTTGTATTCGACTGGTTCTATTAGAATTTTATTTGACTTTATCGATATCTATACAATTTATTCTGCAAGTGGGTTTTACAAAATGTAGTCGCCAGCACCAAATCAATGGAAATTGCATCTCAGTTCAGTTTCTCCTGGCACTGGGCCATCACAAGTTTAATATAGAGGGGCACTAGGCTGGAGTTAGTGTGAATGAAAAGAGGAGAATGTGCTCGACTTTGCGTTAATTTTAAGGAAAGCATTATATTGTTTCCATGCAAAAAGAATGTGAGAAAATAAGAGGTAGGTAAGAAGTGATATATTGAGTGACATTCAGAGAAATATCCAAAAAGTGGGAAAAGAGATGAAGATCAGTAGAATGATGTGTGATGGAAGGAAAAGAGCTGACGCTAGAAGAATAACTATCAGACCTGGCTATTTTCAATGTGATTAAAATATACAAATGAGAATAAAAATATATTTTTGCGGAAAAAACAAATTTGAAAAAAGCAAATGAAGCAAGTATCTTGACATTTTGAGTCAAGAAAAGAATTGTTGTTTGTTGGCCGAAGACTATGGGAGAATACCAGTCCACTAATGCTATTACTTGTCAATTTTATGGTGTAGATTCTACTGCTTGTTATACTGAGTCATTTCACCCAGAGTGACCTCTTTACATTTAAATGGTCTGAGCTGACAAAGGTTTGTAGTGGGGAGTTGAAACCTAACTGCTAGATACTCAGTCATAAGTGAGCCACTATAGTTTCACATGATCAGCCTGTAAATCAACCAATCAGTGTGAGCCTTTGACACGTCAAAGATAACTGGCTGACTCACACACCTCCACTCTTGCCAACAGGTGGCCAATGGACCAGTGATACCACAGATCAGAGATTTGTACAAATGACTTGATGTATTTTTGGACTTGTTTCATGTCACACAGATTACTTTTTATATTTTCAGAGCAGTTTTACTTTCATTCAGCAATTATTAATATTGTTCATTGTTATTTACCAACATCAAATGTTTTTATGTCTGGCAATAAACGTTATAGTTAGATTTTCACAAGTTTGCTTCAGTTATCATTATTATTCATGCAGCCAACAAAATTTGTCTTTATTGATCAGATCAATTTAAGCAAAAGCAAACCCCTTGCAACAACTTCAATATCTTGGCTTTGGACACAGAATACACAGCTGACCACAGATTGTGATCTTCTGTGCTGTTGCCCTAACTATCTCTGCCACTCCCCTACTCAACTGTTTTTATTATACTTTTGTAACTCTAGAAAACCCATACAATAGAGACATGTATTTTCTTAGTATTTTCTGTATACAGGGTCAGATTAAGATAATAGCATTTTGCGGGTTGTAGTCTAGGAACCTCCAAAGATTAAGTAAAATAGTAAATTTTAAAAACTTTTGTATTACAGAAGTCCTCATAATTTCTGTGACTAGGAGTCCTACAACATTTTATTATGATACTATTTTTCTGCCTAATACACACACACATACACATTATGCACAAATATATATATATGTATCTGTGTATATGCAAGAACAAAAGAATAGGAATTATGGATTATAGCTGAAACAGTTGTAAGCTAATGAGGTAGATTGCATAACTCCTGTCCTTTTGGCACTCGTTAATTATTATTTTGCTCTGTACTGATTTTCTGGTTTAAAGAAGAATCTGAATGGAGAAAATTCATATCTTCTCACTGCTAAACCTTACAAATAATTGTAAATTATACAAGTATACTTAGTTTTTATCAACTGGTTCTTAATTTCACTATGGCTAAGTAGAAACAATATGTGTGTGCGTGTGTGTGTGTGCATGCAAATCCTCAAAACAAAAGCTGGTACCAAATAGATAGTGCATGGTGGATTGGCGAGGGTGTTCCTCTTGCTGGGGACATGTGCCCCTGTGAATGGATGAAGCACACACATGCAAATGTACAATGAATCCTGTTGAAACAGAAATAACTAATCGTGCCATTCCCTTGTTAATTTTCAAAATCTGTTGTTTTGCAAATACTTTTGAACAGGTTTAACATCAAGCTGTCATCATTGGTTTTATATTTTGACAATTGATTTAACAATTAAAAGAAATTAATTTAAAAAATTTAGATTGCATTAAGTTTAATCAGTGACTGAAAATATTTGAGTTCTGTGGTATGTAATTTATAGAACTTTCTTTGGATTATATAATTCATAACACAAATCCAAAATGCAGAGAAAAAAAAACCATTCATAAAGGAATAAATTCTAAACACTTTCTATTATTTTCTTCGTTTGCATTCTATTCCTCTGATTACATATTCATGTTTTGTTTGTCTAAATCACCACTATGTAGCTTTGTGTGCTTCCATACTATTTTTTCCTACCTAAATTGTGTTGCTTTTATTCTTTCTCACTTTTCTGTCATATCTTTTTTATTTCCTTCTCTGTGTTTTTAGTTTCTCTTCTCTCTTTATTTTACTTATCATTGATACCTTTGAAGAGATATTTGAATTTAAACCATCAATAAATCAAAATAAGATAACGAGATCTTTTAAATCTTCTCACTTTTGAATTTAGTTTATTTTTTTCCTTGAAACTAAATCTATAAACTAGTGAACTGAGAAATCAATATTGTCTCACCGTCTTGACATAAATTTTGATCGTCTCAGTTTTATTTAAAATCTGATATATTTCTTCTGCTCGAGCTAAGCACTGTTATATTAATTACTTTAAATATCTTTAAAATATCTAAATTTTGCACTGATTAAAACAAATTTCCATTAGTCTGCACATGTAAATTATTACTACATTTCGACTAACCAGCATTTGCACTTTCTATTTATTACATTAATTGACCTGCATCATATAAACTGTACATGAGTAGAATGGTTAGTGTCTTTGAAACTCAGCAATTCTTGTTATATTTCTGTAGAATTTTCTATAAAGTAAAACAGTGTATCAATTAATCTATTTGGTGAAATTTTTAATTGTGTTGTTTTAAGTGAATGGACTCAAAATTGCCTTTACTCATCATAGGCACAGTTTTCTTGAATGGTTAAGAGGTTCACTTAGCAACCATAAGGACCTAAGTTCTATCTGAAGCAAATGCCATTTTCAATACCCTTGGGCCAACTCATACTTTCTGAATGAAATCGGGTTGACAAAAATTGTATAGAAACCTGTTAGCTGGATTGTACTTATAATTAAAAAAGTGTGGCCATGTGAAGGGACGTGACTTTGTGGTTAGGGTATTCAGCTCATGGCATTAAGGTCATAACTTCGATTTCCAGCAACATATTATGTCCTTGAACAAGACACTTTATTTTATATTATTCCAGTTCACTCAGCTGGCAAAAATGAGCTGTACCTGTATTTGAAAGGGTCAACCTTATCACATCCTGTGTCATGTTGAATATTCCTGAGAACTACATGAAGGGTACACGTGTCTGTGGAGTACTCAGCCACTTGCACATTGATTTCGCAATCAAGCTGTTCTGTTCATCAGATCAACTGGGACCTTCATCATCACAACCAGTGAAGTGCCAGTTATGTCCTTCTACACTCCATTTAATGCCGATACTGACTGAGAATTCTAGTAAGGGTACACAAGCTTGTGGAATGTTCAGTCACCCACACATTAATTCAAGAGATCAAATGACTCTGTCTTCATTTTCAAATGACAGAAATCCACCTCAACATTGTAATTGATAACATTACATTATAAACAAAACCTAACAAAATGATTGGCCTTTGGGGTAATATTACTTTGCTTGGAAGCAGGCGAGGGTTGGTGACAGGAAGGGCACTCAGCCATAGAAAATCTGCCACAGCAAATTTTGTCAGACTTATGCATGCATAGAGAAGTGCACATTAAAATAATGATGAAGGTGGTGGTGGTGGTGGTGGCGGCTGCTGCTGCTGCCACTGCTCAACTGGAAATTATTTTAAAATGTTAACTAGTGTAGCAAGATGCTGAAAGAATTTTGTAATTCTTGAAATTAATACAAGTATAATAGAAAATAGATGTAGCTACCATAATCACAATTATTTGTTTAGAAATTTTTGAATACAGCAATTTTGAAATATATAAAATTTTGAAAGAATTATAGAATTCAGTTTCATTTAGTGGTGTGCTATTTTAGTAACACCACACAATTTGTGGTAGAAGTTAAAAATTTTTAAGTACTATAGAAATAGTGAGTTGAGATAAGGAAACTTTTAAATAAATCATATCATTGCATTTTTAGCTTTAATATGTATCTATATTAAATTAATGAATTCAATTTTATGTTGTGTACATATTTTTATATTTCTGTCTTTTACAACTCATGTAGTTTGCTTTTACCAAATTGATTTATTTGTTTAATTTTTGAAAAGATTAATGTGCCACACATTGCTTGATGGTCAACATTTTAAGAATAATCATCCACACCAGCCTTATTGTGTGACTGTTGCTTTTCTGGATCTCGTAAATAGGAAAATTGTTCATTCCTCTATTTCTATATGGACAAAAAAGTAATAATAATAATGATAACAACAAATAAATGAAGACTCATTTATTAAAGGAAGCTTTATCTTCTCCAGACACAATGTTTGGATGCTACAGATTCCATTTGATAGGAAAACAAATTTACTTTTCATAACAAGTGAAAACAAAAGAATGTACAAGCTAACTAAGGAACCTTTATGCAGCCACACAACCTGCTGAAAATAGAAAGCAAATCTCCTTCAAACTATGTTTTACTATACTAGATGATAGCCTTATTTACAGTGAGTGCTGAATCCTGATTTTATTCTATATTCTTTTGAGCTGGGAGTCAGAACACTATTTTCAAACCAAAACAGCTACTAACTATATATGTAAGGCATAGGTTCAATCTCAACTGCAATATTATTCATGCCTGTGGGAGTATGTGATCACTTCACAATCTCTTACAGTATGGATGACATCTATTCACTCTGATGGCCAAACTTTCTCTCTGTCTATTTATCCCTCCTCTCTCTCTCTCTTTCTCTCTCTCTCTCTCTGTCCTTTCTGTTTGCCTTCCTGTCTGTCTGTCCTATCACTGTCTGCCTATCTCTCTGCCTCTATCTCTCCCCTGTCTGCTTGCCTACCTCTTTGTCTATCCTATCTCTCTATCTGATTGTCAACTTATTCATCTGTCTATCCATCAATCCATCCATCTCTCTATCTTCTTTTTTTTCTTTTGTAAAGCCATACTTCTCTTCACCACATTTCACTCTGCCACTCACTAATAATTCTATTTACTGATTCTCATTCTTCTAGAAATTTAAGCTCTTCAAAGACCCAGCCTGGCTTTTTATTTGATTCTTTTTTCTTGCTGACCCCAAACCATCAAGAAATAATATTCCGCCTGAATAAAAAATGGTTTAACCTTATCCAGCTGCTCCTGTTTCCACAAGTCTTCTCTTCATGTACTAAACAGTAAACAGTTTACTACCTACTTGCTGTCTTGCCAGGAATTTACCATGTCTCAACTTCATCCATAACTTGCGTTATTTCATTAATATGTTTTAAAATACACCATCTAAATATCTATATTTATTTAACTAAATTAAATTATTTTCATGTGTAATAACAAATATGATATGTGAATATTACAGAAGTTCTATTTAATGAGATTTTAATGGAAAAATATTATTTGGAAATGAAATTTCGCTCAAAATATCTTGAAATTAGAATTTAAATTTTGTTTGCTTCATTTCGTGATAAAAGTATAAAAACTTTATTTAAACTGTTTTGTTATTCATAGTTACAGAAAAAGTATATATATCCTATTTTTGTCTAGAAATAGTTTGTGAAAGGCATTGTTGGAAATGAAACCAAGCTGTACAGCAATTTTAGTATAAGATTTGAGCACATTAGCATCTTCACTTGTGTTTCTGTCTTAACTTCATTTCTATAATGTCTGATTATCTTTAGCCATGATGTTTTGGCATATTCTTTGGCCAGATTAAATATTATTTCAAAGAACAAGGTTGCATCATTCCTATATATTATCAGAAATTCATAAGATCACTCCTGAATTACTGTTTTATTAGTCAATTCTTTTACATTTTCTCTGGGTTTTCTAGCGCAGAGCTCACCATTAGTTGTCATGTCTGTCCTTGTTTATCCTCTCTGTGTTTAGCCCCTTTTGGGTAGTAAAGAAATAAGTATTAAGCAGATTATGAATTAATCTTCCCCTGACATAGCACTCATCTGTCATAAGTTTTTCATAGTTAGAATTTAACCTAGAACATATAAATAAAGATATCAGACACAACTTTTGAGGTGTACCATTGCATACAGCACTGTATTACACAATACTATGGTACCCGTGTAGACATTGGTAGACCAGGTGATATTAGTTTTGAGACTAGAGACCTAAAATGCATCCAATGACAGGACTTGAATTGTTGATCTTTAGGTTAGCTGATCAGTGCCCTGTTTTCTCAGCTCTGCTCAGCATTGACTTGTAGACAGGGAAAATAAGACGTTGAAAATTTATTACTGCTCTTTTAGTTTTAATGTTTATACTGCTACAGTAAGCACCGTATAAAAACTATAAACAAAAATGACAATATGTTAAAAGAATTTCTTTACTCTTTTGTAAGTACATTTGTTGAAATAGGTTCTTTCTCTTTTAATTAATTCTGAAAACAATGAAGCAATTAATAAAAGGCCTTTGTTTTTATTAAATGCGTATTTTGAATATAAGTTAGCATGGAATTTTCAGAGAATGTTTTATTTTAACTCACTTTATACAGGACATATTCATAGAAGCTGGGCAGTTTTAGACAGATTGTACCATTGAAACTAGGTGTGGTTAGTATCACAAACTCTTTAGAAATTTGTCCTTGTCATATTGAATAATGTGAAAACTAGAAATATGATATAAAAGGAAACTTTATGACAGCCAAAGTGAGAATGTAACTTTGAAGAACTTGGTTGAACAATCTCTCCAAAAGTCAAATATGTTCTTTAAATCTAATTATAGCTGAAATTTCTGAAATATTGTTGCTTTTGCATAACAAGTCAGTTACCAACATTGAATTTGATTTGATATTGTAAAATGATTAATTAATCTAAAATTTTAGATTTTACTTTCATCTAGTTGCTCTTTTTGAATTGTATTGCCTGTAACATAGAATGCATTCTATATCGGTATTTGCTAGCAAATAATTCCCGTCATATATTATATTTACAACGTGATACCGTATCTATACTTTGATATTATATTCATTCATCTTATAACATTTGTATATTGAATTATAAAATATTTCAGAGAAGAATCTGTTTCTGAAGATTATGTCAAAACTCAATTCTGTATTAATTTTATTTGTAAAACTCTATGTATAACCTTTGTATCGACAAAAAACAACACAAATGTTTTTATTTGGAAATACAGAAATAAAAGAGGAATAAAATTTGAAAACTAAATCCCTTATTTAAATTTATCATCTGTAAATGTTTAAAATACAAAGTTGGTAATTCAGACCAAGCAAGCTGAAAATCTTCCCTGACCTGAATGTCCGTACTCTCTTATATTCTCTGAGCTACTTTTAGAAATAATTCATAAATATTTGGCATTATTATCATTCAAGAAATTTCTCAGTCAATAAACTGTACCCCTTTTGCCTTATCGTATACACCATTTATAATTGCACATCCATGTAAAAACTGTTTAAACTGATGTAGTTGCTCATCTTGTAACCATAGTTACTTTAAGCCTTGCCATTCTGTTTTAAAACAAGGAAGATACATTTGATGACACAGTTCATAGTTCAAAAACTGAATACAAAAACTAGACTGTTATGGCTGCAGTATTAGTCAAAGCGCTCACAAATATGGCTGTGTCCAAATTTATTCGCCTATATTGACTTCATTAAGACCTTTTCTACTATTTTCATTACTGGATTCATTAATTTTGATAGTCTGTAATCTCTAGCAGTTCCTCTTTACTCCTGTTATAATGATAGTAACATTTCTATACCAAACAAGACAAGAACTTTTAACATTTTCTAATGGATTAAGTAAATGAAACTAACCTTGATGGATAAGCTTGCTGTATCTTAGTAATTATTTCAGAAAATTATACAACTTTTATAGTTTCCAGTTTTAATTAGCAAAATTAATGTTAGCCACAGCTTCATTTTCCATTGTCTCTACCAGGAATATAATCAGTCATAATATCAAATTAATAAAAATATGTTCCACAAGGATAGACCTAGTCAAACATCTTGGTATAAACATTATCTTCAGCAGACACATGATGAATATCTTGTATAATAGACAATTTAGTTTTCACCTGCTTGCTTATATTATCATGAATAATAGTTTTTTTTTTTTTAAATAAATCATTGATAATTGTTATTAAACTACACTCTGTACTTTAGACTCTGTTGGAGTCTTATTTCTTTTTCCTGCTTCCAAGAATTACTAAGAGCATACCAATTATTCGAGAAAAATCAACATTGAACTTAACTGAACATTGTTTGTTTTTACACTGGTTTATGCATTAAAAGTGGGAATTTATAGAAATATGGAAACCTCTATGTGTATATCTATTGTGAATGTGTAGTGAGAAATTGTCATTCAAAGCTGTTCCGTTCATGTTCTCACAGCAAAGAAAAGCAGTAACCCGAAGACTTAAATCAAACTGTGACCACCCATATCTTCAAACAATACACAAGTATGAAGAAGCATAATGGGTTCTGTTATTCTTCATCACTTTGTTTAAACACTGCTTTTGCAAAGACTAAAGTTACTTGAAGACCTTTCGTGTGAATTTGATTTTTTCCCCTTTATTCTTCATAAATACACATCAGATACCATCTACAAATGTTTACATTGTATGCTCACCATTAAATAACTGTTTATTGCTTGAATTGAAGACACATCTCATTTTGTACCAGAATTGGCACTGGTCTTTTAGTTTTACTTATCAACAACAAAAGCACTGACCCAGATAAAATGATAATATAAGGTTCTCATAAGAACCTTTTATTCCTCCTTATTTTCACTATTTTTTAATTATATTTACATATTTGAGTATGCAACTTCATATTTGCTTTTACAAATGGAAGAAAGAAAACTAAAGATGTAAAACAGAAAATATATAAATCTTTAATTAGATGTGGATTTCACAAAAGTTAATCATTGATTAATATATTAAAAGCATTTTATCTCTAAACGCAGTATTCAAAAACAACTATACATATGTGTGTGTGTGTGTATTTATATATCATCATCATCATCATCATCATGTAACATCTGTTGTCCATGCTGGCATAGGTTGGACAGTGTGACTAGAACAAGCAAGCTGGGGACCTACACCAGACTCCAGTCTGATTTGGCATGGTCTCTAGGGTTGAACACTCTTCTTAATGCCAACCACTTTACAGAATGTGGTGGTGCTTTTATGTGGCACCACATTGGTGCTTTTATAGACCCCACAGAGGAACTTTTACATGGCACTGCCATGAGTGCTTTACACCACCAGCAGGATTGGTCTGAACATTTCTGCTGCAGGGGACAGGTCTTCTTGAGCATGGCAAAGCACCAGGTATCTTGATCCTTTATCATCTCACCTGAAAGCTTGAGCTTTCTGAGGTTGTTCTCTCTCTCTCTCTCTCTGTATGTATATATATATATATTACAAAGTAAACAAACAAAAGAAAGTAGCATTCAATACATTTGTCTGGAGTTAAATGTATTTAATAGCAGTTTGATGCATCTCTATATTAAAGCTTTGTGGGTGTAAGACACATCCATCTCACTGAATGTTCAGAAACAAGGTTGGAAAAAATTTATGAGAAATTTGAAATGGCTTTTAGATATTTAAGCCTCCATTCGATAGTTCAGATCACATGATTGTTTCTATTGTCATGGTTATGTTTATTATTTTAACATTAGGTCCACTGGTATATATGAGTGAGTACATGTTTCCCTCTTTGCCTTGACATTGTGCAATAGTTTTAAATGAGTGCCATTGTCATGCGAGCAGTGTCATTCATCTCCAACGTTCTGTGCAAGCATATCTGATCATTGGGAAGCATTTTCTTGGAAACAGGTGAGGGTTGGCAACAGTGATGGCATCAGGCTCTAGAAAACCTGCTTGAAAAAATTACATCTGACCCATGCAAGCATGAGAAAGCAGACAACAATAAATGGTGATGATGAAATACACACACAAACATATGTACAGATGTATATACAGATGCAAATATATATATGTGTGAATATATAAACATCTCCACATGCACATATATATATATATATATATGCTCATACATATATATATATATATATATATATATATATCAACATGAACATAGATTTGCATAAGTGGCAAAGAATGAGTATTTAAATGAGTGAATGTAAAAGTAATAACTAGGATCGACATTTATCATACGAGATTATTAAAGAACATGTCATGTTTTCCTAAACACAAACTGCTCCAAGAAAAACAATTGAAAATCAAACGATTCTGCAGTTAGGAATGAAAGTATTGTTTAGGATTTATTTTGTTGTATTTATCTTATTTATTGTTTTTATCTTTACGCCAGAATTTGAAGAATATTGCTCGCAGTCTGTGTTTTCTCCCATAAATTTGAAGAAGCGAGATGGTTTATATGGAGCTTAAGTTGTTAGTGTTTCGTGTATTGTAGGAATATTGAATAGAAAAACAGCTGCAGAGCTGTGTTGGAAATCTAGAGTATGTGATAAGTTTGCTGTGAATATAGAGATCGACTTGTAGTTTGTAAAGTGCACACAGGTGAGTTTAGCTAATGACTTGCATATAATTAGTGGGTGAAATAAATATTCACAAGCAATTAATGGAAGAACTAATAATGCACGAGTAATTAGGGGGTGAGGTAATAATCTATGAGTAATTAGTAGATGAAATAATAAGCCGCAAATAATAATTGGGTGAGTCAATAACTAACTGGATGTCACAGCTATTGTAATATAGCAATTTTAGTATGGAAATGGCATTGTAATTAAACCCAATAACGAACACAGCTCGTGAAAAAAAAAAAATTTTTTCATTAATGCAGGAACAGGCTTGGCAATGTAGTTGAGAACATTGCATCTTAACCGTGGAGTTTTGGGTTTGGTCCCACTAATGCAACCCTTGGCCAAATGTCTCCCACAATAACCAGAGGTTGACAAAAACCGTATCACTGGTTTTGGCTGATGGAAACTGGAAGAAGCCCATTGTGTGTGTGTGTGTGTGGTGGGTGGATGAATTGACTTTCTTTACTTTAGCATGACATTGTAGTTGTAAGTGGGCGTCCCTGTCAAACAAGCAGTGTCATTTTGAATCTTCTATAGAAACTTCTTGCATGGAAGCAGGCATTACAAGCAAGGGTTGGTGAAAGGAAGAGCATCCAGTTGTAGAAAGTTTACCTCAACATATTCTGTTTGACTCATACAAGTATGGAAAAGTGGATGTTCAAACGATAATGATGATGGTGGTGGTGGTGATGTTCCAGCTTTACAAAATTGTCCTGAAAATTTTTTATTGGTCAATAAATTATAAATAACACCAAAACATTTATGTCATCAGAAGAGTCATATACTGAATAGCAAAGATGTGTTGGTTGTAATATTGGAAGCACAATAAACAGTGTAGAGCTGAGAAGCTTGTGGCAATTGTTGATTTATGGTTGCAGATGAGAAATACGCATCACTCCTTTAATATATAATTTAGTGATGCTTTTATTGAAGAACTTGGTAGAGGCCATAAATTTTGTATTCTAGCAACTGTTGAGATGGCTTATAAAAGATGGAGCTCTCTAAGGAATAAATGTGATAATCAGATAATCGTGTTTGCAGAAAACTTGTTAGATGTTACATATTCGATTGAGAGAATTGGGCAAGGAACATCAAGGTATCTTTAGTTGCAGAAAAAAAAGACAAAACAGGAAATTTTAAAATTTACTGCAGAATATGGTGATGTGTTGATTTAAGGAGTTAATCACCTTTAAAAGATGCTTGGTTTGGTGACAATTTGAGAAGGAAATTAGGAGATATCTATCTGAAAAATTAATTTTCGAATCATTAAACCAACAAAAGATTGTTTCTACCATTTCAGCTCCACTTAATAAATACATGCTTGATAGTTGAATGTATTGGAATTGTACATCAAACTGGAATTGATCAAGACAGTTTCACTGCTCATTTTAATTCATTTGCATTCAGAAAAGCTTGACTTACATTAAAATGTTTTTTGTCATTTTTTTTTTGGAGGGGGGTAAACTTCTGAACACAGCTAATTACTTTCATATGCTATCTTTTTTGAATTCTCAGCAAAGGAGAATAAAAAGCTGTAACTAGCAGATTTTACTTAAAAGAAACAAAACAAAAAAAACAAACTAATTAAGTTCTTGAAATACATCTTATAAAAGGAATGGGCTGTTCTTTCACAAGTCTCAAGGAAAAACTTATTGCATAAACTACGATCATTTTCAGAATTTTATTTTTACTCATGAATAACTAATCATCATCATCATCATCATCATTATTATTATTATTATTATTGCAGTACATTAACACTTGGAGAAGAAAAATCGAAGGAAAACATCATTTACCTCATTCTTGTTTAACCCTGTTCTAAATGTAGCTATTTTCATTCATTTACTTTAATGAATTTAATAACTTTTTTTTAATTAATGTTTGAAAAAAATGTTTTTTCTTTCAATCATTAAGTGAAAATAATATATATTTTTTCTTCCTTTCCAGTAAAACAAACTGCATTTGTTTTATTTCTATATATTATGTCTTATTTATTTTGGTGAACTGAGATGTTATTTCCCATAATTTAAGGCTTCTGTAAAATGTGTATGATAAAATTAGATTGGAAACAACAACTAAATTCTCAATAGAGCAGTTGCATTTTCACATTTGGCATGAAGATATATCACTTAGAAGTGACACTGCAAAAAATAAAAGAAAGAAAAGCAACCATTTTGATTTTTTTTAATACAGAAACTGTCACTGAGACATAACTTATCCTGGCACTAAGTTTGAATTAGTGTTATCATGCAAGAAATACTTAGAAAGAAAGTGTCTATCCTAAAGCATTGGTATTTGTGTGTATGTGTATGTGTAGACAATCTCTAGCCATCCATATATCCATCTATATATCTCTCTAACTATCTATCCATCCACCTATCAATTCCTCTGTCTATAAAGTAACCCATCCATCTATCCATCCATCTATTTCTACATGCATATACCTATCCAGCTATTAAGCCCATCGATCTAATTGAACCTCCACGTCCTTCCATTTCACATTATTTTTGTAAAATCATGAAATTTTGAGATAGATTAAATAAATGGAAAAGATTCATCTTACGGATTTCAAGTGTATGTATATCTGTAAATATGTTTGTATATATATATATATATATATATATATATATACATATATATATATATATGTATGTGTATGTATATACATATGTATGTATGTGTATGTATATACATATGTATGTATATGTATGTATATATATATATATATATTTATATATATATGTATGTATATACATATGTATGTATATGTATGTATATATATATTTATATATATATGTATGTATATACATATGTATGTATATGTATGTATATATATATTTATATATATATGTATATATATATGTATGTATATATATATTTATATATATATATGTATGTATATGTATGTATATGTATGTATATATATATTTATATATATATGTATGTATATATATATGTATATGTATGTATATATATATTTATATATATATGTATGTATATATATATGTATGTATATGTATGTATATATATATATATATATACATATGTATGTATATACATATGTATGTATATGTATGTATATATATATATATATGTATGTATATACATATGTATGTATATGTATATATATATATATATGTATATACATATGTATATGTATATATATATTATGTATGTATATACATATGTATGTATATGTATGTATATATATATATATATAATAATATATATATTATGTATGTATATACATATGTATGTATAAGTAGTATATATATATATATATGTATGTATATACATAGTATGTAATATTGTATGTATATATATATAAATGTATGTATATACATATGTATGTATATATATGTATGTATATACATATGTATGTATATATATGTATATATATATATATATATATATGTATATACATATGTATGTATATGTATGTATATATATATGTATGTATATACATATGTATGTATATACATATGTATGTATATACATATATATCATCGTCGTTTAATGTCTGCTTTCCATGCTTGCATGAGTTGGACAGTTTGACTGATGAATGGCAAACCAGAAGGTTGCAAAAGACACAAATCTGATCTGGTAAGGTTTCTGCAGTTGGATGCCCTTCCTAATACCAACAACTCCGAGAGTGTAGTGGGTGCTCTTCACACACACACACACACACACACACACACACACACACAACATATATATGTTTATAAAATAGATCATGATTTGAGTGAATTTGGTACTTCGATGGTAAGGCAATAGGTCAGGTTGAAAAATAAAATGTGTAAACACAGCACTGGTCATAGAATTATGAAGCGCTACAAACTGTTGGCTTTGGGTGTTTTTTAATCTTTGGCTTCATGTTCTGACATGATAAAAACAATGTTTTCTAATGATCCAATCTCTTCATTAATCAATTATAAACCTGTTGGAAACAGCTGTAGTGGATTGACACAGTATCTATCTATTGTTTTATATATATACACACACACATAAAAATATGTATGTTTGTATATACATGTGTATATAGTGAGTGTATATATATATATATATATATATTTGTTTAGATATGTATGTGTATATACTTTTATATATACATATCATAATCTATCTATCTATCTATATATATATATATATATATATATATACATATATATACACATATATATACATGTACATATATATAATACAATATATATATACATATATATATATACATATATATATATACATATATATATATACATATATATATAATATTATATATATATATACATATAATATATACATATATATATATACATACATATATATACATATATATATATACATACATATATATACATATATATTACATACAATATATAACATACATATATATACATACATATATATACATACATATATATACATACATATATATATATACATACATATATATAATACATATATATATATACATACATATATATATACATACATAATATATATACATTATCTATATATATACTATAATATATACATACCTATATATATATACATAATATACATACATATATATACATACATATATATACATACATATATATACATACATATATATACATATTATATATACATACATATATATACATACATTATATATACAATATATATACATATATATATATACATATATATGTATATATATATGTATATGTATATGTATATGTATATATGTATATGTATAATGATGTATATATGTATATATATATATGTATATATATATATATGTATATATATATATGTATATATATATATGTATATATATATGTATATATATATATGTATATGTATATATATGTATAGTATATAATGTATATGTATATATATATATATATATATATATATATATATATATAGACAAAAACCTAAAGAAACATGTAACAAGAGCCAAATTCTCATCAGGAACTAAAACTGAATTCTTTGTAAAAAAGTGCGGAGATGGTAGATGTGGGATCTGCAGTAACCCTACCAACAAAATATAGGGAGACAAATAAATGGAATTTAAAAGTGGTCACATATTCAAAATAAATGCAGATATGAACTGCAAGACGTAGAACGTAATATGCTGCATAACCTGCCCCACGTGCAAGGAGGATTACATAGGTGAAACTGGAAATTCTTTGTGCCAGCGAGCCGGGATTCACTGACAACATGTCCGGCAGGAAGAACTGCACAAGCTACCACTGAGTAAACACCTAGCTACATGTGGAGAAGGAAAATTTAAGATCTTTCCCTTCTACAAATGTCCGAAGAACGACATCTCTTTCAGGCGGAATATGGAAAAATATTTCATAACTAAGTTCTCCCCCAAATTGAATGTCTGAAAATATCTCTATAATAAGCTGTACCAGATGAAGGACCAAAATTGCTAAGTAAACTGTATTAAACACACACACACACACACACACACACACACACATACACACACACAGAGTCCTACACATATGCTTTGGTTTTTGAAAATACAACATTGAACAAAGGCTATCCTAATATTTGAATGAAGCCATTTCACTTTAACTTGTGGAACCAGTTGCTCCTGTATGATAAAACTTAATATTTATTTAACTGTCAATCAGTGAGATATTAGACTAAATCAATTGAAGATCAGACAACAGACTCAGTAGTTCTCAGTTTCTATTCTGTCATTTGTAAATTCAACACAGGAGAGTCTCTTTTTCAAGTATGGACTTTATGAAATTTTACTCATCATACATTGAAGGACAAATCTTTCACTTTACAATTTGATATAGTGGAACATTTAGTATATATATATATATATATATATATATTATATATATATATTATATATATATATAGTGGTAGTAATATCAACACAATTATTTCTTCTTCCTCTTTTTCTTCTTTTTTCCTTTCTCCGACACCCCTTCCAGATTCACAGGCACCCACACACATGCACACTCATGCACACCTTCACAAAACAATAATAAAAAGAATTCCAGACAATTCTTCTTTGAAATGGCCAATTTCTAAAAACTAAAAACCATTTACAGTTGCAAAAAAATAAAAACAAAAGTGGCACTGATTACTCTTAACAACTTGACCATTCCTCCTTAAACACACACACACCACACATGCACACAGACACACATGCACACACACACACATGCTCACACACACACACACATGCTCTCTCTCTCTCTCACTTTCTCCCCATTCCTCACCCTCTTGTGCTATCTTATATCCCTTCCCACCACTACACACTCAATAACACTATAAAATGGTAAAAACTTTTTCACAGGAACTTAGTTCGATTTGAAAACCCCACTAGAATGGGAGAATGTGCTAATATATGATATAAGTTGATGTATAAAAACATGTTATATACAAATAAATATCTGTAAATATAAAACCAACCGAATTTCTGAGTACCTCATTCGTTCTAATATAAAATACCTGTACATCATCTCCAAACCTTCTAACACACACACACACACCACACACACACACACACACACATATATATACATATATATATATATATATATATATATATATATATATATATATAGGAGAGAGACAGACAAATAGAAGGGAACATGATTGAACTGATACAGGACTGAAGGACCATTTGTACTGAGGACTCTTAGTATATTGTCATGAGATGAAGAGTACCCAGTTACTCCCGTGAGGTGGTAATAGGAAAGGCATCATGCCATAATAGCATGCCTCAGAAGAGCATAAGAAATTATGGCATACACAAGACCAGAGACTGACAGTATGCCAAATAATGAAAGTCTGTAGGGGACACACCCAACTCATGTCAGAGTTTTAACAGGACATAAAATGACAATGATGGTCTGATGTACACACACACACACACACACACACCACACACACACACACACACATATATGACGGAGGGTAATCCCAAAATTTAGGTCTCCAAAATTATTTAGAAATCACAGAAATATTTATTGGCAATGATGTTTACATCATTTTAACATTTGAACATTTATCTATTTTTTTTAAATAATTGCCATTTCGGTCAATGCATTTTTGTAGGCGCTGGGGCAGTTTTTGTATGCCCATGTCATAGCAGCTCACTACCATGTTGTTGAGGAAGCGTTGATCTTCATCTTTCACCTCGTCGTCATTGCTGAAACGCATTCTGGCCAAATGTTCTTTCAATTTAAGGAACAGGTGATAGTCACTGGGTGCCAAGTCCGGACTGTAAGGTGGGTTGCTGTTTATGGTCACCTGTGAGCATTCTTGGGATCCATCTTGGGCACACCTTCTGATATTGCAACTTTTCACTCAAAACCCTATGAATGGTGCTTTGGGAAACTTCAGGAACCAAAATATGGAGATCATCCAAAGTGATCTGCCGATTTTCATGCAGGATTTGCTTAACCTTCGCAACTGTCTCACCAGAAATTGATGGTCACTCGCTTCTTTCCTCATCATTAATTTCAGTATGACCAGCTGCAAACTCCCTACACTACTTGCGAACGTTTTTGACATCCATGCCTCACTCGCCATACACTTCCATTAATCGGTGATGAATTTCAATCAGTTTAATGCCTTTTGTGTTCAAAAACTAAATAATTGCATGAAGTTCACACTTGGGGATAGCATCAAATGGAAGCTCCATCAGATATGACTGCCAAGCCAAGATTGAGCGTGGCAGCAAGGCATGCACAGGGACAGGTGCATGTGCAACAGGCATAACAGTGTTGCCAATAGATGCATGCACAGTCTCCACGTGACCCCAGTGCTTTGGAGACTTTACTTTGGGGATTACCCTCATATATATGTATATATATATATATATATATATATGAGGGCAATCCCAAAAGTAAGGAAAGGAAAAGTTGTAGGTGTAGACGAACTTTAATTCATAATCCAAGTTGGTACAGAACCGATATACATTCTACAAATTGTTTCAGTCTAATTAATTCCAAAGACAAAAACAAAAAACTCTTCGGGAAATAAAAATTAGATTCTTCGAGAGGAATTACATACTGGTGTGAATAATTACAACCAACAAAAATATACATAGACCTTTCATTGCCTAGACAGGGATGAACATATATACATGCACATAGACACATGTGCATCTATGTGTATATATTTGTGTAGAAGAAGAGTAATATCACTCACATGGAATCTTCTACTGAAATATTCCTGTCATTTTTGCAGATCTTCCATTTTTCTCTTCCTTGTGCAATAAGTTGTTTTAGTTTTGTAGCTGGTGCAGTTATTCACATTATGGAACATATATTTTCAGAGAAAGCCAAAGAGCTACCTCATATAATAATTTCTACATGGTTATTATCATTCTTTAGAGAAGCAACTAATGGAAAACAAAGATTCATTTCTGAAAGCAACTTCTATTTTACCATTCCTCTATGTGACAGTTTTCTCTGCATGTTTAGCATTAAAAAAGCATTTTGAGAAAAATCTTCTATTTTTAGTGAAATGATAGTTCTCCTAAGGCAAATTTTGTTGAAATTCTTCTACAGTTTTTAAATAATAACTGCTGTGTTTTGTTTGAAGTATAATTAAATATAATTCATATAATTTATTTGTTTCAAATAGTCATGAGATGAATTCTTCTAACACTACACTTGCACCCTAAAATATTTCTAAAATTCTTATGCTACTTCATAGCACTGAATTCTTCTTTTTTTTTTTTGAAAAGATCTTTAAACTTATCTCTTATCCACTTCAAAGGCTGAGCGTATTTGTGTTTATCCGCCTGTATATCTGTCTGTTTACCTATTTTTATATCTGCCAATTGGTCTGTCTGTCTGTCTGTTTGCCTCTATCCGTATGTCTATCTGTCTATATATAGTTAACTGTCTGTCCATCTACCTACCTCTCTGTATGTCTAGCTATCTAACTATCTGTCTATCAACTTGATTCGCTAATATATCAATATCTAAAATTCTTTCAACTATCAAAATGCTTACAGAGATGTTTTTACCTGCTACTTAAAAATATATGGTGTTGGGGGAATGTTAAAATTCTTTTGTTGTCATAAAATTATAATGGTTTGGTTGGAAAGAACTATGAAATTTAGAAGTTTGAAGTATTTTCTGTGAAAAAATATAGAAAATTGAAAATTAAAAAACCAATTTCGAATGTATTTCCTGTCTAATGCTTGTACAATAAACCAAAACTAATGTAAAATGTTTTACCTCTAAACTCATTGAGTTAAACAGTAAAAAAGATTGTGTCTAATGTAAAAACAAATGAAATCCAAAAGTTAACACAATAAAGTGTGTCTATGATACTTTGAAAACAGTACACATGAAAGCATTTGGATTGTATAATGCAATGGATATGAGAAAATAGGATAAACAATATAATAAATTATTGCAAGTTTTACTTCATAGAAACCAAATGTAAACATGGAATATATCAGAATATGCCGTGTCAAAGATATTGGAATTTGATTAAGTTGGTTTAGATTTTTGGTCCATATTTTTCCTATTTCTTTTTAAAGCTAAATTAATTTTTATACAAGAAATGATAGTTTGTCAATGTTATTAACAATTTTGCGAAGGGAATAAGTTTATATGTTCTCAATAAAATCTTTGCCATTATAAGTTGTTGCCTTTAAGGGAATTAATACTGAATGTTTATGCATGTATACAAATGTGCCTGTGTGCATGCATGTGTGTGTGTGTTTACATGCATAAACTTGCTTTGAGAGATTCCTATTAATGTCTAGCTTTTTGTTTATGTTGAAGTCCATTTGGAAAATTTCCTTCTTAACGATATAGACCCAATAAAGACAGAATTTAATTAACTGAGTATGGATTATTATTCATGGACAGCAGACACATTTTAGAGTTGGATGACTTCCAATATATTGTGTAAAATGCCTGAATCAAGAAGCAATTAGTCTGTGACAGGAACCACTGGCAGCCAATCCAAGCACATACAAAATTGAAATTGAGTTGCTTCTCCAACATCAAATCACTTATTTGAACCAATCATTTTAGTTTAATCTATTGATAAAGATGGCAAATTTTCTTGCCTAAAAGATCAGTTTCTGGAATTCTAATAACTTGGACATCAAACTTGTTTCCAGCAAAATATAAAACTAAATAAGTAAATTCTTTTTCTGTTGCCATGCCCAGCATTTAAATTCAGTTGTGAGTTAATGATCTTGAGAAAATCTATAAGTTGTATAAACTTAACTTCTAGAATATTATAAAAATGGTGTAGATACAATTTGAAAGAACTTATTCTGTGAGTCCTTTATTAACCAAAGATTTAAGGAATAAATCCTGAGTAATAAAAAATTTAAAGATCAAAGCAATCATTCCTTATTTCTAAATTTATGATAATCAAGAATTTTTTTCTTCTATCAAAGAAAAAGATATAAAATTGCTGTTTATGTAAGGTTATTATTTTAAAGCTTCTTCAAGAATAACATCAGAATACTTACTGATGAAGTGACTTATTGCTGAGAGTTGAATCACATTTATTGTGAAACATCTGTCAAATGCAAGTCTTTAGTTTCACTTTTTTAGGTGAAACTTAGTCAACACAAACAGTACAATAAAATTTCTGTTATGAATTCTTCATGAAATGCCATCACTGGTTGAATATCATGGAGCACCATTTTGATCTTTCCTGTACATTGCCTGTATTACATCTATTTTTTTCCTATTATCCATCCATATAATTCTTAGTTCTCTCCTCATCATCTTTTCCAATTCACCTACAATTAACAGTTTTCACAATCCAGCCTTCTGTCTTTGATGGTGTCAAATAAAATTTAATTTTTGCCACTCTTCACACTTCATCATTGGTTTATTTTTGTTCTCCCATCAGATCATCAAACACAACTCTATTCATATCTTCTAATCTATTTGATTATAATTTTATTTATGTTTCAATCTCTAATATAGTTGAGTAGAACATATACAACCCTTTCATAATCATTCGTTTTTTTTATCTGGCTTTGATATTACTTCTTAACTATGAGGTACAGTAATATCTACATGCCTCATAGAAATAACTATGTGGTACATACTGATGGGTTATGTGGGAAATATTCATGGATTATGTGGTAATTACAAATATATTTTTCAAAGTGATTAATTTCAAAGCAGAAATATAATATCAGAACACAAGTTTGTAAAAAGACCTTTTTGAACAGTTCCTTATACCAATTTAGTTACAAAAAGCCAATAGATTGATTTAATCTGACATGATAATTCTGTTTATTTAACTAGAAAGGCTTTAAGTATTTCTGTCATCATGAAGAGATTACAGCTAATGTTCTGTATTGGCATCAGTTGAATGTGTATCTCTTACATCAAAATCTATCTTCAGTAACTGATGCTTCTACATTTAAACATCTATCAACATAAATCCAGCTGTTAATTTCATGAGCAATTGAAAGTAAAGAAACTCCAAAAGAAAACAGATGCTTTATAAGGATTTGACCGTTTGTAAAATCGTAATTAAGATTGCCATATTAAAATCTTCTGGCTTCTTTCTGCAATATATTTACTTTGCTCAAAGAGATGTAGGTCACTAACATGAAGAAAAGGAAAGCATGTTTTATAGAATATCTTTGAAATATAACCTGTAAACTTTTTAAATGTTATAATGTGGCCAATATTACACCATGAATGTTTTTGTTTTTACTTAACTAGAAGAAATAGCTGTAAAATAGTTTCCATATAATTTATAAAATATTTTGTCATCAGTGAATGACTGACTTTGGATGGCATCACTGAGCTGATCTTTAAAGTGTGAGATTGGTCAGTGATTCTATACGAAAATGATGGGCGGGGGGCTCTTTCCAAATCTATAATGAAAGAATGATGTTTGACTCAAATTTTAGCTGCATAAACTGTTGGAAGTCAGATAAGATCATCACACCACCTTAATCATTCTACTCTGCAGTTTATATCAGGGATGACCATTCAAATTTTACTAAATAGATATAAAAAAAAAGAAACAAAAAACCCAATTACGTAAAGTGCAAAACATTACTAACTAGAAAAGCACAGACCTCTGCCAAGCAGCTCATTTCCACCCATATACGTGCATGCTGAAAGTCGCCCAATTTCCCAAACCATCGCTGGCAAAAACAACCAATTGAGGTGAAACAGTTCTGTCATAGTGTTGTGATATGACCTGAACATTTCTGTAGTAGAGAGATGGCACGGGGGCGAAGGGGGGGGGGGGCAAGCCTCGGACGAATTCTAAAGATGGACAATGTTGATGGAATATTTTCCACATTATACAGATGATATAGAGCTCACAGAGGCGGTGGAGGGATCAAAGCCTGAGATTTTTGAGTCAATCCCAATAGTCAAGGCTTGTCATGTCATCCTCTGCAGACCTTTGCCAAGCAGCTCATTTTAAGATAGATACGCGAGTAAAATTACTAATAGAGAAATGAAAATAAACTTTGGAAACAGCAACACCACCATAGGTTAAGTGGAAACGATGAACGAGTTTTCAAGGGAATAATCAAAGAACGTAACATTGTAATACTTCATGTAAATACAACAAATGAAAAATCCTTCAAGAATCCATAAAAATTCCTGGATCACTACCAAAATTTCATCATCTGTTTCTTGTGCCATTACCAACGTTTCCTGCAAGTTTCATCAAATACTGTTCACAACGTTTTGAATTATTTTGCATACAGATGGACAGACAGACAAACCAAAGCCAATGAAAACATAACCTCCTCCCTTGGCAGAGGTCATGAATGTGCAATACTTTGAAACTTAGAAGAAGTTCTTCTCTTGAAATAAATTTCAACTAACTTATATTTGAAAATTTTTCATGGATTGTTCAGTCCTTAATTCTTCAAGAATTCTCTTCAACCCACTATCTCCAAAAATATTTTCCTCTAAATTCAGATAAAATGCATTTTATCCTTTTAATATCTTGACTCTTAATGTGTATTTTATTTCTAATAATTTCAAAAAAGGAAAAAATGATAATATTTTAAATAAGAAGTCCAATGTTTAAATTTAATTGACCCCGATGCTCTATAAGGCCTTGCTTGTATGGTTTCCAGTCATTAACCTGTTGTCATAACTTCCAAGTTAGTTTCTAATGAAACCAACTTGCAATTAGCATTTATTCATAGCTGTTTCCATTTCTCTCAGCTTAATAATATACCTTTGAGAATGCACAACAGCAATTTACCCCTTATCTAAAAATCTTCAGACAGCAATAGGAAACGTTTGCAGTGTACCCCGCTTGTTATCCTTCTCCATTTCATTAATAAGCTGTGTCTGCAAAGGAAAGATGTTATATTTGTAAAAAGAATTCTTCTCACTACAAGATATGAGAAATTATCTACTTCAATTATTTATTCACCAATGTGATATATCTACAAATACACATAGCTTCTCAGGATGACCAGTGACCACAGTAACAATCATGATAATAATTATGATGTGGTGGTGGTGGTGGTGGTGGTGACAGTGGCATAAAGTAACAATGGCAACATTATTTTACAGCCAAAGGAAATAAGAGTTATTAGACTTTGCAAGACTGTCTGTGATAGCTCAAGTTTTATACGTATATTGTCTTGATGCAATATAAATAATAGGAAAAGAAACTGACAAAAGATGACCATCTTCACTTATAATAATAATAATAATAATAATAATAATAATAATAATAATAATAGGAATAAATATTAAAGAAAAATAAAATATGAATAAGACTTAATAAAGAAAAAAACAAAGAAGTTGCAGAGATGCTTTGTAGGATTTCCTTATGAAAATGGTTTTCAATAAAAACTGATTTTATTGAATTTCATGTTCTTTCTTAAGGAATTAAAATTTAGCTCTAGCAGCACATCAGTCTAAGGTATTGAGTACAGCAAATGTTGAAATGAATTATGAATCCGTTGGAGCTGTAACATAAATCTATACATTAATAGAATCTATACGGTTAACTCAGAAGGGTCAACTTTTGATTCCTGTTACTTCGTTCCAAAGGGAAGACTTACAAGGTGGTAAAATCATGCTTATTGGGAGAAATGGTAATTGGAGGAGTTCAGTTGATTTCATGACATTGTTACTCTCTTTATCTCTCTCTTCCTCTATGTGTGTATGTGTGTGTGTGTGTGTGTGCGTGTGTGTATTGCCAATGCTACATATCCTTATCATAATTTTATGTCCCTTTTCCATTCGAGATTGGGCTAGACAAGCCATTGCAATTCGTGCCAATTCTTATTCAGAGGTGTGGCCCAGCCAGATGAGTCAGAGTCCCGTACCTTACTCACTGAAATCTGTTTTCAGCATGGTGTCTATGGCTGAATGCTTTTCCAAACATTAACCTTTTGCAGAATGCACTTGGTGCATTTTATCATGGCTGCAGCACTAGAGAAGGTGCCATGCCCTAAGGCCTGGGTTGTCTTCATGCTTTTACTAATCATTTTATTGAGTGTATATATCAACACTCAAACACACATACATGTGCGTGTGTGTGTGTGTAGCCAGCTGAACCAAATATATCCTATTTCTCTTCTTATCAACTTCACACCTGCCTCTCCTATGAACTCCGTACAAATCACTTTTACCTTATCATCACCTCAGCTGGATCCTTACTTCAGCCCTTCACTTTTCAAGTCCCTCCTCCTTTCAAAACAACTACAGTTATGCCTCTAATTTATCTAAAAGAGGCCAATGTAATAGAATAAACATTCTCCACTACATCATATCATTACATCTATTGTCATTCAACCCCATTTGGTCCTCTCAGTACTGAACCATATCTAATATGATTCGTCTTATCCAGCTATTGCTTTCTATCAACAAAAGTTTCGAAGTGAAATACAAATCCTTTGTATTTCAAATTTTTTAGTATTTAACACACAACATGCTCAGCTGATCAGTAATGTTGATTTCTTGTGGAGTCCCTATTTACTCATTCACGGAAGCCTTCTACAATTGTCCAGCTTTTATTGGTTCATTTCCGATAAACTAAACATATCTGGATTTGACACAAGTGCATCCATTCTATTTTAAATTGGTGTAACGGTTTTAATTTGAGGCACAAAGATCTCAAATTGTTGAAATGAGTGCCAGCAATTAAAATCAAATTAGTCTAATATTTAACTGATGTTTGGCTTATAAACTCTGACACAATGAAAAATAAAATCAACTGTTGGGCAATTTGAAATCAGAAAGTAAAAGTATGGAAACTAAGTAAATATGGCAAATAATTTTTCTCACTTCTCAGCCAATTTTTGCCATCTACTTATCTTTTTCAATTTGTGTGTATGAGTGTGTATATACATGTGTTTGTGTTGGTGGTGTCCAGCTGCATATCTGCCATGAACAATCAACAATGATTAACCCTTTTGATACCAACCAGCCTGAAGCAGCCTCTAGTTTTGTAGTACAAATATCTTGTTTTCAAAAGTTCTGAATTAAAATCTTCCACCAAACCTTAGTCACAATTTATGTTTCTAACACTAGCTTAATGATAACGAAGTTATTTTACTAAATTCTTTGTTATATTTAAAATTAATTGAAAGAAACACAGAGCATCTCAACAGAAATAGGGTAACAAAAGTGTTAAGGGTATTCAAGCTGTGCCTATCCCTCTTTTCTTTTTGGGGTACATTAACCCAGTTTGTCTTCTCTTTTAATACAGTAGGCTATGATTTGAGTGAGCTTTTGGTTGCTCTTTTTAGTAATTTGAATAATCTGTTAGAGGATCTGTCGTATGTACTCTTATGATGAGAATAGCAAATAATAAAAAACTTCTTTATGCTACTGTTCATAATTAACTTATTATTTAAATTGTGAACCCTCCCCACCTTCTTTCAATATTTTTGTCCTCTGTGAAGTCTACGTCACAGAATCTCAAATAGCATCAGACAAATTTGGAAATCAGTAAAGATCGTTAGTGCTTGATCAGATAGATTTGACATATAGAACAACAGGGTGAGATTAACTGTAAAAGTTGTTGAGCTGTTGCTGCTGTTGTTGTTATTAATAGTAGTAGTAGTAGTAGTAGAAGCAGCTGTGGCATGTTTTGGCATATACATTAGCTCAATTATAATGGAAAATAGAAAAGACGGAAAAACCGAAAGAATTAGAAATAATAGTGATTTAATAAGCCACTGCTATAATAGCTCCTTCTGCAATTATTATTTTGGGATGTTAATAACAGACATTTTTTGGAATCTAGTTGCTACTAAACATTACAGCCACAATTTCTAATGCAAACTCTCTCATCACAATAGAACAGTGAAATTACTACGTCCGACATACATCATTCTCCACTAATTCATTCTTTGTGTATATCTTTTATCTTTGTTTTTTTACTTGTTCATCTTTATTTTGTCATTACTTCAATGTAGTCTCAGAGAAATTGGACTAATTTGTTTTGTTTTTCCATATTCATATAAGTTTTTGTTTTGAGGATCTTTTTGTTTTTGACTATTTTGGTTTTTGGCTTTTATTTCTTTTTTTTGTTGACTGTAATCTCAGTTTGGTGCCTAAAAGGCTGTTTGCAGAAAACAAAAACAAAAACAAAGCTTTGAATTAAATTATTAACATAATTCAATCAATAAAACTTCAATTTGGTAATTGCTTAGTGCCAGAGAACTTCCATAAAATACAACAGAGACTTGTTTATTTCTTTATTGGTCAGTGTCAAGCTATGGTTCAACTGCATTTGATCTTTACAAACAGCCATTATTCATACTAATCAGTAGATAGCATTGAAAGCCGTCTAGTTGGGTATAAAATATATGATCATCAATGACTGTGACATAATTTTAAGCAATGTATAGAATCGTATGCAAAAATTGTATTTGGTTGTGATTTATCAAAATGTGTTTTATGTTTCAGTTTATTATCTCAGTTGGAAAATTTAGTTTCTTGTGTGTAAAAGTTTAAATCCCTAGCAAAACTTAGTGAACATGGCTTCGTTTCTATCAATGCATCTTTAGCAATTTTGTTTGTTCTACCTTGCTCTCAAAAACTTGAAATGTAAATTCTAGGAACTATCATCATCAACCTGCCCCTAACTACTATCAAAAGGTTGGATGTTGTCATCTAGCTCCCCACCCTCACTCATCACCACAAAAAGAAAAAGAAAAAGAAAATTTATTTATAAATTTTTATTCTCTTTCAAGTAAATTTCCTCTTAACTCAAAAGTTTATAGAATAGAGATCTTGCAATAAATTCATTCCAGGGCAACAAATACTATTTTAAGGATTTTGTTTTTGGAAATATCATATCTTTGGTTCAACATTCTAATGTCGACTCAACTGCACTGAAATATTTCCTCCCGATCTGAGATGATGATAGGAAATAATGCCAAATTTTAATGCTTCATCTGTTCCCTCAAATTCGCTGTACAATTACTTCAACAGTCTCTAAATTGTACTGCTTCAATATCTTAACAATTTACTGAGTGTTAAGAAATGCTAACTCGTTGGGATTGACTCTGTTAGCAACATACCACACAATCTCTTCGTGCTGGTTTCAATTAATATTTTGTTGCTTTTTAGAATTAAATTAAAATGAACTTTTCTTTCTCTACTATCAATTAAAACAGTTTTGATATTCACCCACTTAAAACTACTTCTAATTCTATGGTACAAACAACACTGATTTAAAATGTTCATATTGAAATTATTACATTTCATCATAATACTACTTCAGTTAGGTTTCAAGCATCAAATTAATAATGGAAATATTTGATAATTTTCTCTAACTTTCCTGTATATGCTTCTTTTCAAAAATAATTGAAATGCAATGATTATGAATTTCATTAGAAATATAATCAAGAAAGCTTTGCAACTTAAGTACAGTTTCGTAGAGCTTGAATAAAAGAATGGTATACAAACGTACAGTGTCGAATACAAATAATTACTCGGCAGACCTTCTGACCTTCTGACAAGTCTGTGTGAAGGTCATAGGGTTACTGGTATGTGTGCAGGGTTAAGCAATTTGTTTTGTAACTAGATGGGTTCTGGGACAACACCATGAAATAAGCACTTTGCTCAAGGATAGAACACACCATCGAGTCATGGAATTGAACATATATATATATAAGTTTCCATGTGTGGAGACGCAATGGCTCAGTGGTTAGGGCAGTGGATCAGAGTCATTGGATCATGGTTTCGATTCCCAGACCGGGCGTTGTGAGTGTTTATTGAGCGAAAGCACCTAAAGCTCCACAAGGCTTTGGCAGGGGGTTTCTGTTGTACCTGTATTTTAAAGGGCCAGCCTTGTCACACTGTGTCATGCTGACTCTCCTCGAGAACTACGTTAAGGGTACACGTGTCTGTGGAGTGCTCAGCCACTTGCACGTTAATTTTACGAGCAGGCTGTTCTGTTGATTGGATCAACTCATATCCTCATCATCATAACTGACGGAGTGCCACAAAGTGCCACAAAGTGCCACAAAGTGCCACAAAGTGCCACAAAGTGGTTGTTGTTAGGAAGGGCATCCAGCCATAGAAACCATTTGAAAGTAGACATCACAGCATACTGCAACTCTCCATTCTGTGTGACCCTGCTGACCTGACTTATCCATGCCAGCATGGAAGCAAGATGTAACATGAGGATATATGTACATGTGTGTGTGTGTGTGTGTTGCAAGTTTCCATTTGCATTTTACGAAAATTACAAGCAATGAGCAAGCTGTGTTGCTGTTGTCACTTCTGCTGTCAACAAATCATTCTTTCACTCAGCACCATTGAATGTGTGCGAAAGAAGAGATCTCTTACTGGAACACTATGTGAGGAATCCAACATGAGAGCCATCCAGCTGTAAGACACTGCTTCTATGCTGTAGTCATGCACCCCATGTTAGCATAAAAAAACACACAGACATAATACAATTAAACAAATCCTTAGTTATACAGTGTGTGTGTGTATGCACACACACACAAGATATATATACTTACAAATATATTTTACATTGATGTATGTATATACATGCACATATTCTACATATCTGCCTTTGTGTGTGTATACACAATGTGTGTGTGTATATATATATATATAGGCGTAGGAGTGGCTGTGTGGTAAAAAGCTTGCTTCTCAACCACATGGTTCTGGGTTCAATCCCACTGCGTGGCACCTTGGGCAAGTGTCTTCTACTATAGCCTCAGGCCTACCAAAGCCTTGTGAGTAAATTTGGTAGATAGAAACTGAATGAAACCCGATATATATATATATATTTGTGTGTCTGCATTTGTCCTCCCACCATCACTTGACAGCCGATGTTGGTGTGTTTGCATCCCTGTAACTTAACAGCTTGGCAGAAGAGAGCAATAGAATAAGTACTAGACTTACACAGAATAAGTTCTGGGGTCCATCTGTTTGACTAAAGGTGTTGCTCCAGCATGGCCACAGTGAAATGACTGAAACAAATAAATGAAAAAATGACTCAAAGACTATATCATCATTATCATCATCATCATCGTTTAACACCTGCCTTCCATGTGTGGGGACACACACACAGACATATATATATAATTACATATATATTCTACATTTTTGTGTGTATACATGCATGCACATATCCTACATATGTATGTGCCTCTGTGTGTGTGTGTATGTGTTTGTTATTCCTTCTGCATAGTGACCCTGGTATTAAAATTATCCTAGTATACCAAGTATGAATTATTCATGTAAATAACCCTCAAATACTTTTATATTAGTGTGCCATTAAATATTGATTTCTGTAAATTGCTTCATACTTTTCCATTAATCTGCTTTATGTATCTTACCTTAATATATTTTCAGCATTTTTTTTTCATTCCTTTTAAACAGAGAAAAGTGAACATATTCTAAATTAAATATAAAAATGTTTTAAATTTGTTTTTTTTTTCTTCTTCTCATATTGAATAGATAAAGAAAAGTACCTGATGCAATGTATGCTTGTTCTGTCTGGCATATTTACTGCCCTAATATTGACTGATATAAAAGAACAGATAAAAAAGAAAAAAAAGAAGTTAAATTAATGATTCGTAACTGGTAAAATTATAGCTGAATGGTAGAAAGCTTTATTTTATTTTATTCTACAAAAATGATAATGAAACAAATAAAATAAATATAGGTTTAAATAAACATAACACATAATATTCCATATTGCATCAACTTCTCTATTCATGCACAGGTCTGAAATATTAACTGACAACTGCAATAGAATATTTGTCCTAAAAATGAATAATAGAAGAGATTCTGCTGAATTTTTAAAACTTTTTATTTATGCTCTTTTAAATTATGGGTGCTTTTAGAAATATATTATGATTACGGTATTTAGAAAATATAACAAATAATTTTGAAATCTTGAAGTAAATGGAAGCCATTATTGTATTTATCTTCTGTTCTTTGTATTGTTATTTTTTCTGAATTTATTACTGCCAGTGAAATGGAGCGAAGACTTGAAACTCATCTACATAAAAGATGAATAATATACAAATTCTATAAAGGAATTTTAAATGTCTCAATTCAGTTTCTGGTTTAGATTTTTCTCTAATTTATTTTCTCCTATTCTTCATGTACTTTTATATATTGCATATGTGCTTGAGTATTCATGTGTGTGTGTGTGTGTGTGTGTGTACATAGATGAGAGGTGTTACCATGTTTCGGCAGCTCCTTCTGAGACTTCTCCCACGAAGCCTTACACTGCATAACATACCATCTTTTCACAACGAGCCAATATCAAACCTAACAAGATAAGTGGTGATTTGGATGCCATGGGAAGGGATATATGAGAGCCTTGCTCAACATTATGGGTGGCAGATTAAATTGAAATGAAGTGAGGTAAAAGTGAGCAGATTTTGTCATCGTCTTTTTGCCTACTGCAACCCTTTTAGTACCAATCCATCTAAGACTTTCCTTAGCTCTATTATACAAATTCTATTATTAAGATATAATATTTAAAGCTCTAAATAAAAACTTTTTATCTAAATAAAACATTTACATCAGCCCCTGCGTTTCACAGGTACTTAATTTATCGACCCCAAAAGGACAAATGGCAAAGTCAACCTTGGTGGAATTTGAACTCAGGACATAAAGATAGATGAAATACCACAAAGCATTTTGTCCAGTATGGAAAGGATTCTGCTAGATGCTACCTTAAAATGTTATTTTAATAAATTATTATTTTCAAAATTAATTGAAACAAAGACAGTGTTTCAAAAGAATATTGTAAGAAAAGGGTTTTGTTATAATTTCTGTTGAAAGAAATTGTTTAATGAAATTCAGGGCATTCATCTATATACGTTGATCTGATATTTCTGAACAGTGGTAGGTGTTAGGTTAAGAGAAAATATTTGTTGTAAATCATTATAAAACATGGTTAACAGAATGTTACTATGAAAACATTTTCCTCTTCCTCTCACTAGTAGTGTTGATGTAAATGTGATAGGGATTTGTAAAGTGGTTATGTATGTGTAAAGAATTTCATTTTGTTTATGGTTTAACAATTTTGGCAGATTCTATCTCTCAGACTTACCATCTGTGAACATATAAGATGTCAGTTTTCAGCTACTGTGAGGTGAGCTGTAAATTGAAAGAAACAATATGGATTTCTTCTTTGGAAGCATATTAATTAATTTGACACCATTTCTAACATTTCATACCTGAATCTGTGTCTTTTGACATGATTTGTGTAAAATATAAATTAAAAATAAGCTTCTCATTCTAATTATAAAAATAACTTAGTGTTGTAGCTTTAAGAAGAGAGGGCTGAAGCCAACTATCTTTATTAGATATCTTGTACTTTATGAGGCAGCAAAAAGGTTTCAATGTGGTTGTTTAATTGCTAGAAATAACTACCAAATCTCCCTTAACTTATACTCTATCATTTGAAATATTTACTATAAACAAAGTAGTAGCAAATAGTCAACAAGATGGGATACTTATGACTGGAACCTTTTTGGCCACGAGCCTGGAATGACTGGGGGCTAAGCAACAGCAACAACAACAACAACAATGCAATATCTATTTTGAATAGGAATCTTGGTTAATGTATAATATTCCATCTTAGGTGTAGATCACATGACTTATTAAGCTAATATCTGTATTTAATACTTATTAATAACCAAGATCATCATCATCATCATCATCATCATCATCATCATCATCATCACTCACCTTGAGTTGTTTAATTATATCTAATATTCTTTACAAACTCAGAGAGCAAATCCTACCTCAACCACTTTTTGTTGCCTTTTATGACCTGCCGAGGAAATGTTGGGTCTATTCTTTGGCATGCTAGTCACCCCCACACAGAGCTAGAGCAATGTGAAATGAAGTGTTTTGCTCAAGAACACAACAAGCTATCCAGTCTGAGAAGTGAACCCACAATCTGGCAATTTTGACAGGAACATATTAACCATTGGGCCACATGCCATACTGAGAGGAGTTAGTGTGAAAATTAATCCAGTCAATACATACATGTATGTTTGTATGTAAGTTCAGCATACCATCAATGGATGCAGTGCTTGGACACATCAGTGTTGTGTTCTGAAATTGGTGGGTGCTTTGGCTCATACAACATACTCTCTTATTCAATAGACCTGATCTATTGATGATGATGATCTTGATCAAGCCTAGGCCTATGACAAGGTGGTACCCTTCTGAACCCGTCGATCACCTCTTTTATTCAAAGCCATCAAAATGTATTTGTCTTGATGGTTCTTTTTTCAAGCTTCTGAAATACCCAGAATTCCATAGACTTTCCTTAAAGTATCACCAGCAAACCTTGGATAAGATTGGATAATAGAGTGAAGCTCTATTATCCAATCTTAAGGCTGTAGTAAAAGACACTTGCCCAAGGTACAATGCAGTGGGATTGAACTTGAAATAATGTGTTTTGAAAGCAAATTTCTTCACACACACACACACACACACACATTCTCTTTCTCTTTAAGTGGATCTGATAGACAGAAACAGATCAAAAATCAGATTCACACCATTCAATCTTTAATTAATTTACTTTTCAAAGTTGTCTTTTTTGTCTTTCTTCAATGAAATATCTTAGTAAATACTCATGTGTCTTTTCCTGTTCTTTTTAAAAATGTGGTTTCCTTTTTGTAAAAAGAAAACAGTTTCTCAAAAAATACTTTTCCCCTTCGTGAATATCTCTAACATCTCAATCATTCATCATTTGTGATCTACTTTAAAGCAATTAGAATAATTTGAATCTGTCTTATTCTATGGCAGTAATGTCTTATGATTATAGATATTAAAATAGTCTTCTTTTTTAACCTCAAACCTCTGATTAGGCATAAGGGAATATTCTCTCAAACTATGGACTCAGTCAATATTCATAGAGAATTATATCTGATATTGACCAATATTGAAATTATCGTTAGAGGAAACTGGAAATATTTTCAAATTTTCTCCTAGATTATTTTGTTTTATTATATTGAATTATTACATCAAAGAAGCTTTTGTTGGCTGTGTTTTGGAAAAAAAAGTTAAAATGACCTTTAACTGGTGCCAACTTTATTTAAGTATGGCCAAGTAAATGTTGCATGTTTTTGCATTAATTGTTGGCATCGTATCAAATTTTACAATACATCCTTATCAACAATGAATAGAAGTTTTTTACTCGATAATTTTCTAAAATCTAATTTAAAATTTAAATACTTTTTTCAAACATTCATGCAGATTTCTAAGAAAAAAAAAGTGTCTCCAAGTCAATTTAAGGGGTTGAGCTGAAGATTAATCCAAATCTGATAGCAGGAAATAATAGTCTAATCTCAATATTTTTTTTTTCAAATATTTGCTACCAGAAAATTAATTTTTCTGATGGAACATCATTAAAAAAAAGCAGCAATAGTTTTTGTTTTTTCCTCGGCAATTATTTGATTTTATTCACACTTCTGCTTCATCATAATTTAAATAATCATTTTAGATTTTTTTCAAGAATTAAATGAATTGTGTCAGTTTGTGTTATAAGAACAAAATAAAAATTTGTAATAGATACAAAAAGAAAGTACATGGAAATATTCTGTCATGAATAAAAAAAAAATATACAAGAATTATGTTCTGGTCTGAAATGTAAATTTAGCTAAATATTGTTACACCTGAAGGAAAGACAAAACTAGCTCAATTTATTTGCTGTCTGCTTGTTTTGTTGTCATTTCTTTGCAATCTGGAATGCAATCTATCTCTGTAAAAATCTTGTGTCAAATTCAACAAGATTTACTCAATACCTTAAGGCTTTATAAGATATTTTCATCAAGTTGGTAACATCACTCTTTATTTAGTTATAGGAAGATTTCATGTCATTAATTAAGTCTTAATTTGTTAACATTGGATGTAAATTGGCAGGTTATTTCAAATGCTCATAGATCTCATTATGCTCATTATGTGAAGATCAAATAACACACAGTTACACTTCTTCTCTATCTAATGTTCATTAAGAGGAAAAGTTTTACATTTTAAGGCTTTTTGTATCGATTATTTTTACATTAGGGATTGGAGCAGGTGAGATTCTTTCCAGACAAGCGTTACTACTTCTCAAATGTCAAATTTTCATTCATCATCTGGTTGCTTTTTGTTAACTTTGCAGTCTTTCAAGTTGCCTGTAAGTTAGAGTCTATATGTGTGTGTGTTTGTGTGTGTGTGTGCGTGTGTGTATATATGTATATATATAAAAACAAAGTAAGGTTAGGGGTTACCACATGAGTAAAAATATAAGGAAAAGAATCTGAAAATGCAGGAGTCTTTTAAAAGTATTTATTAACTTAACCGGTTTCACTTACTTAAAAAGATTTTCAAAAGTAAAGTGTGAGGTTTTGTGTATCCTCTGTGGTGTCAAAAATTAGTTTACACAAATGTATTCAAATCAAGTGAAAGAGTCTTTGACAATGATACGAAAAGGTTTGAAGCTTTGTGTATCCTCTGTTATAAGTCAAAAAATAGTTTACATAAAAGCATTCAGATTAGGTAATAAAATTTTCTATAATGTTAAGAAGATAGAAACTAGTTTACAGGAATATATCTTGATCAAGTAACAGAGTCTTTGACAAGAAGATAAAACGGGTCTGGTTTGTCAATGAGTGAGTGCTAAAGTTTTTAGTCTTACAGTGATCAGAAACCATAATTGTTTGCAGTATCTTAAACTGCAAAAAGGATGAGTAGGGATATAACAGACTATTTATTGTTCTCAGATCTGGCTTTAAGGGTCTTGCATCTGGCTGGAGTTTGGCAGTTACTTACTATTTTCAATATTTCGTGTACACACTCACACACGTAAACAGAACACAAATGGAACACCCACATACATGCACACATACACACAAACCAGCTATCCACATTTTCCAGAAGAAACACACACACACATACATACACACACACACACATACATACACACACACACACACCATCCTTTACTTATGAATCATACATATAAACCCCAAAACAGTCCAAAATGATGACCAAACTAAGTGTACTCAGAACCTTTTTATCAATGGTCAACTACTTTGTGACCATGTGACCTCCATCAGCTACCCACACAGCTTTTACATCTGTAACCGAATACTGTATGACATTGGCTTTTAAGGGATATATCATCAATATTTACCATTTTTGGATAAAAGGAAGATTTTTATACAGAAGAATTGCAATTCTGTTTATAAAAAATTACCATTATGTTTCTGTGAAATATTTAAAATAGTAAGTAACTTTCAAGCTCCAGCCAAATGCAAGACCCTTAAGGGTAGGTCTGAGAACTATAAATAGTTTGTTATTTCCAATCTGATCCTGGTGCAGCCATCTTGTTCACCTGACCTCAGTCAAATCGTCCAACCCATGCCAGCATGGAAAGCGGACATTAAATGATGATGATGATGAGGAGGATGACACACTTATATACATATATGAATAAATATATACATACACATATATACAAATATGAATATATACACACACAAACATATACACATTTATACACTCCATATCTGTGTGTATGCAAATATTTATGTGTATGCCTGTATATACATGAATATATAAAATATGTGTGTATGCATATATGTTCATATATATATATAATATATATATATATATACATGAGCGCATGCATATATATATAGCCGTAGGAGTGGCTGTGTGGTAAGTAGCTTGTTTACCAACCACATGGTTAACCGGGTTCAGTCCCACTGCGTGGCACCTTGGGCAGGTGTCTTCTACTACTATAGCCTTGGGTCGACCAAAGCCTTGTGAGTGGATTTGGGAGACGGAAACTGAAAGAAGCCCATCATATATATGTATATATGTATGTGTGTTTGTGTGTCTGTGTTTGTTCCTGGTGTGTTTACATCCCAATAACTTAGCAGTTCAGCAAAAGGGGCCGATAGAGTAAGTACTAGGCTTACAAAGAATAAGTCCTGGGGTCAATTTGCTCAACTAAAGGTGGTGCTCCAGCATGGCCTCAGTCAAATGACTGAAACAAGTAAAAGAGTAAAAAAAAAAGAGTATATATATATATATATATACACACACACATAGAAATACTCTTGAGTTTTGATGTTGGTGAAACAATTTGTCCTCTTTGTTAGTAATTACATTAATTCTATGAACATTATGGATTTTGGAAATGTTATCTGCCAAAAGTTCAACCACCAATTCATAGTCATGTTCCATAGCTTGTACACATTGGTAAGCTTAAAACAGTGGGCTCTAGGGTCAGAGACCAATGAAATTGCTGTGTGTGTGTATATTTGTGTATATATGTAAATATAAGTATATATATTTGTATACATGTAATTATATGTGTTTACACATGTGTATACATACATATATATATACATGCATATATATATATATATATATATATATATTCATATAAATAAATATGTATATATGTAAGTAAGCGTGTACATATGTATATGTGTAATATGCATAATACGGATTTTGGATTTTCCCAATTACATTTGTAGCATATTGTATTTTGCTACAGAAGTCATGTGATATACCCGTGACATGATTCTGAATATTAAAACTATTTTTCACAAAACTTCACTTCCAGGAATTAGAATCACTTTATGAATCCCAAATGTATCCTACTATTATATTTATAAATCATGTCTTATTTTATTTTCCTATCTACTATTTCAAAAGGGTCTTATATTTATGTGAGTATTCTAGTTATATATATTTTATGGGGTTTGAAGAAATGATAAATTAAAGAAATTCTTTGAATTTTGGTACTGCCTTATTGTTGCAGTCCCAACATGCTAAAGAATGGTAAAGTTTTTCAGCTATCATTTATCATGACAAATTACGGTTTCCTCAAAATGTATATAGGTGTGTATGTTTGTGGAAGAATGTCAAAATTTATGACTCTAACTGCTTTAGAATCAGTAACTATTCTTGCTACTGCTTAAGAAATGGGCTAAAAATAGCAACAGAATTTTCTAACTTTCAGTGTCATGGATAACTCTAGGATTATACTGGCCAAAAGAATCAGATCTACTTCTTTAATATTTGAAATTCTTTAATATCATGAAAAGAATTGACAGTTTCCAGAGGCTGTTGAATGGTTTCTTCTTGATACTTTTAGAGGTCTTTAATGATTCGATGTTGCAGGCAGTAACAATTGTTCTTTTAACTTTTACTTGTTTCAATCATTGGACTGCAGCCATGCAGCGGCATTGCCTTCAATGGTTTAGTCAAACAAACACCAGTTCTTATATTGACATCTAGCATTGAATCTATCAGTCTATTTTGCTGAGCCAGTAAGTTATAGGAACACAAGCAAGCCAATACCAGTGGCTGGATCACTCATAATGGACTTCCATACAGTTTCTCTATTCACTTACATGGCAGTGGTCAGCCTGGGAATCTAACAGCAAGCACTTCCCCAGGATATTGCACGATGGGACTGACTGAACTTGGCACCTTGCCTATGATCATTTCTGAAGACCAACGACAATTAAATGTTCCAAGTTAAATGTACTTTAAACAATGCGTAGACCTTAGGTACACTAGTTGTCATAATGGTGTTTGATATTCTGACTGTTGATGCCAACGTTTGGTTGTCCTCTCTTTTTGAATTGCAACAGGACATTTCTAAATTTACAATTCCATCGGTGCAGGCATGGTTGTGTAGTTAGGAAGTTCACTTCTCAACGCTGTGGTTTTGCATTCAATCTCACTGCATGGAACCTTAGGCAAGAGTCTTTAACTATAACCCCAGGCCGACAACACCTGTGTGAGTAGAAATGATGGAGGGAAACTGAAAGAAACTTGCTTTGTGTATGTATGTGTTTCTGTCTTGTCTGTTTTGATATTGTGCAATATAAACTGTGCTTTTCATTTCAATTCATCAACAAGAACCTGTCCCACCATGGGAAATAATATTTTGCTTGGAAACATGTAAGGGTTGGTGACAGAAAAAACATCAGACTGTAGAAAATCATCTGTATTGAGGAATTCCATGTGAACCTTGCAAACATGGAAATGTGGACAATGAAAGATAAGGATGTTGGTAATTGCCAAAAGTTTGAGTAGATGGCAGGACAACTGGCTAAAATGCATATTTTAGTTTGCATCTGTCTATCTATAAAAATATTATTCTTCCATATAATTCAGGTTAATTAGTCCATCAGATTAGTAAAGAAGACTAAAATCTCCCATAAAAATATAGCTGTATTGATGAGAAAGTAGTGATGACACACGTTATTGATGTTGACAGCCATCTGTATGTGGTTGGTGTTGTCCCTTTATCATCTTTTGTAATGGTTGCTATCAGAATGCTCTTTTCCCAAAATATTATTGGTGATAAAATCTTTATTTCTGGCCTCGTACAGTGCTTTGTTGTAAGTGATAATTACAAACTGTCTTCGTATATCTCATTTCATTTTCTATGGAAACATTTAAACAGCTTTTCTGCTAACAGCTATTTGGTCAGTGATATGGAATTTATCTGCTATAATCTCAAGTTTCTGTCAATCCATTACATTAAGGTCAATGCTAATCTCACATGGTCAAGCAAATAGGAAAGAAAGATGGGATGGAAGAAAAGAAACTGTTTATGCTTCCACAAAGCAGCTATTATGGAGTTCATTAAATAAGAGAGCTTTGATTTCTGATTTTCATTATATTAAACAAACCTACTGCTTCTTCAGTAGTTGAGGAAAAATACAGGATGGCCACAGCTGGAATGACTTAGATCATAGGTCTTACTCAATCAGAGCTGACCTTTTGCCTAATCAACAACAACAACAAACCTTAGAGTAAGAGAAGACTCTTCTTCAGGAACAGCTGAAGGAATATTAAAGTGAGCAATCAACATCCTGTGCTTCTATCACATTATCTTGGAGCTGGCCAAATAGTAATGTTTGGTCTTATCTCTCATTTTTTTTCTTTTCTCATTTTTGTTCCATTGAACTAATGCTGTAGATATATTGGAATGAAGATAATGAAGTTGGCTTCTAGATTTGATGGTAAATTGTCGCCTTCTGGCAGCAGGTGTTATTACCATGTTTAAGTCAATTAAATTAAAGCAAAACTGACAATAGAGTCTTTGTTGTGGTTTAGATCCTAGTAAGCGCTGGTCAAATATGTTCAAACCATAAATATTACGGCTCCTTCTGCAATATGTTCCTTTTTTTTCTTAAGACAACAGAGTGAGAATTTAAAGGGTCATTTCAAAGTGGAAAACGAAGGGGACAAATCTGGTCTCCAACAACCTGACACAAGTCAAGTAAAAATATTAAATATTTTTACTTCTCTCTTAAGTGCAGCTTTAAATTGAACGAAGAATATAGTCATGGAGATTACAATCAGGATCTTGCTCTTTTGAGATGCCAAGTTTGAGTCACAGTTTGATTGTCTTCTGCAGACTGTAAAACTTCAGAGCTGACATCAGTAGGGAGTATAGACTTGAGAAATGCAGCGGAGCCATTTCTGAAAGGGGTTGGTTGAATAAATCAACTAATCTTAACATTAAAATGAGCCACTCATTAAAAGAACTGAGTAGAAATTGACCAAATAAATATCTGGAGATCACTGAAGTGAAGTGGTTCAACTAGAATGAAAGAAATTATCCGAAAGTAACTCGGATGATTGTAAAGTGTACTCGTGATGAAGTGTAAGATAGAAATTGTTCACATTGTAGCAGTTCTGACAGCCAGTTACTTCTTCAATATGGTAAAGGGGAATTCTACGAGAAAATAAAAGGAAATCTTGACACAAAATTGAGAAAACTTTTGACAAAATTTAGAGTGCATTACCTAAAACTGACATCAGCACACACACACACACACACACAAACATATTCATTCATTTCTGAGTTTGCTGAAGAAAATGGTTCTGTGCAACTTGAGATGGTACAATTCAAAGCAGACCCATACCTAAAAACAACAAAAACAACACACAAGAAGCTACTGATCATAGCAGAAACCAAAGTTGGTAATACATATAAAAAGAAGCAACAGGCACTCAACTCATAGCTTCTTTAAAAGAAAGAAATCCATGAAGAAAAGCCTAAAGAAGCACATTCTACAGAGAGAACGGATAAAACAAAAGAAGTTTCAGAATTAAAGAAAGAAATAAAAGAGAGAATGGAGACTAGCATGGAACAAACACACTTTCGTGAAAAGTTATCAGAATGACTGCATAAGCCAGAAAAGTATGACAAATGTAAGAGGTACAACTGTCTCTAAGGATCGCAGATGAAAGGAGAGACTATAAAACTTATTAACAGGAGCTCATTATCAATGTCTCCCCAACCAGAAATATATTCTGAAGCAACCAAGCCAAAATGCTGTATGTATGGAAGATTTATTGTGACTATCGACCACATAGTTGTTGGATAAACCACACTAACTGTATCAAAATATATTGGAAGATATTCAACAAGGTGAAAGCCTCCAACAGAAAAACTGTATTAATTGCAAAGGTAGTGAAAGAAGAGGGAAATGGTGCAATATTTTGGATGTGAAGCTACAAAGAATTGACCAATATCAGTATAAAAGAGAAGCAAGTGTTACTCAGTAAGTGATATGACAAAAAGGAGGTTGAAAAATTTCTGAAATATAAAAACATGGAAATTGATTTAATCCATAAAGCACTGGGATTTGCATTTACATAGCAGGGACTGCTGAGCATATTTTATGAAAATGAGACTACCATGCACAGTTAAAAAACAAAAAAATAGTTAAAATATCTTCTTAGTATATAATGGGGGCAAGTTTTACACCATCAGAAAAGTCATTAGTTGAACTATTAGCTCTCTTGCATTTTGGGGGGTATTGGAGCGTTTGAGTGACTTTAGACCCCAACAAACATCCGTAAATTAAATGCATCTATCTGGGCCATGATCATGGCCTGTCAACTTGTGCTAGACGCCTATGATTGTGGCCCATCATGCTTTATGGGAAATATAGGTACAAGAGTAGTTCCAGTGATTATGAAGCATCACACAGAAAAGAGAAGTGATGAATTGGTTGGGAAATTTTTCTATCTTTGAAGTCCAGAAAGTAGTGTCTTGAGGAAGTGTCTTTATTCTGTACAAATATACTCTCTATAAAATGAGGAGAGAAAAGGCTTATAATGAAACATGCTCGACTCTGGAATTGTAGACTGGTTCTGCTAGAAAAGAGTAAGTGTACCCTTAAAGATGAGGCATTAGTAATAACTTTTTCTAATTTGATGGCTGCGTCAGTTAGTTGATTAAATTAATCTCTGTACCTGATTCTGATATTTTGTTTTATTGACTCAGGAAGGGTGAAAGGCAAAGTCGACCTCAGCAGAATTTGAACTCAGAACACGAGGACAGATGAAAAGCTGCTAAGCATTTAACCCAGCATGTTAATGATTCTACCAACTTGCCACCTTAATAATAATAATTATAATAATGAAGATAATAATAATAATAATAATAATGATAATAATAATATGGATTAAAAATAATGAATAAATTTGATTGATTGCAAACTTAGTTTGTGAATATTTTCATCTGTGGATAAATATTAAAAGTCTTGCATTCAAACAAGATCAAAGAAAGAAACCAAACTGAAATAAATGATATGAAATTGTGTTTTTGTTCCCAAATTGAATAGTGTCCTAATTTTATTAGTGTGATATTTAAATCGGCAATCATTTAATCTAAATTCTCTAATGAAACCAATGAAACATATCAAACAATTCATTTTTAGCTGACATACAAAAATTTTTTTTATCTAAGTTGTTAATTCTATTGATTATTGTATATCATCTTGGTTTCCTGTGCAAGATAACATTTCGTATTTCTCATCTTTGAAACAATCTTTTAGAATCACTGTGTATTTTAGTATCGACATGTTCTAGCCACCAGATTATCACCATGATAGAATATCTTGTTTTACTTTGTTCCATGTTCAACTGGCATTGCTATCTCATTTGAAAATGTTGACATCTGTGCATTAGAATTTTCTGATTAATCACTTGATACAACAAAGCCAACTAGATATGGATTTGAACCAGTAAAAGATATCCCAGTTGAATCAGCGCTGCCATTGATATCATTACGATTTTCTTCATTAATACTCCTATATTTATGTTCTTTACAAGATTACATTATTTTTCCACTCATGCAGAACAGGTTATAGGCAAGTGAATATTTTTACTGAGCAATGTTCATTTTTATGTTCAAGTAATCCTTTGATGTCAGTGTCATCATAGAGAAAGAGGATTGATACCTACAAAATCAAATAAAGATCATGGCTTAGGATGCTTTAAAACATTAGATAATGTTTAAAATGAGTCCATAATGTGTGTAACTTGAAACCGGCACTCTAGCAACTTATCCACACACTTGCATTATTGCCGTGTTATTTAATTCATCTGAAGTAATGAGACTATAACTCTCAGAAGTCTTCCACAGAACCTCTGTATCAGTTCACATCATAAAATGCATTATAAAACTAAAGCCAGCTTAATTTCAATACATTTATTAATGTTTGACAAACCAAATATTTAACAGAACAAATATGAATAACTTGAAATGCAGCAATAGCAACAGAGCAGATATTTTCACTTTAAACCCTTTTACTGGTTCTGGCCAATGGGCTGTGGCTATGCAAGGGCACTGGTTCTGGCCAATGGGCTGTGGCTATGCAAGGGCACCAATATAATTCTATACAAACAAATGATATCAACATCATATTTATTCCTTTATTACCATCTTTGAAACACATGAAATATGTCTCATTGCAATAATTATATTCTTTCTATTTGGTACCTAATTGGTTCTGTGTCTTTTTTTTATGTCAGTTTTGTTATTGTGGTCATTGTTGCTTGTTATGGCTATGAAATACTCCTACCTAATACTCACTTTTAGAGACTCAAATTAATGAATTTGAACATGTGAATTTATGGACCTATACAACCCATGCTATCGTAATAAAGATGGAATTTCTGTTATGAAATAACAAATATTTCAATTTTAGTGATTGTAATGAAAATTAGTATAGAACATGGTAATTATATGGAAATTTTTCTTTTTTAATATTAGTAAATTAAAAGGTATAAATTCAAAAAACAACAACATTATCAGTAATTATATTATTGCAGCAGACAAAATAATTGTAGCAATAAAATAAAGTTGAAAAGATATATTTAATATAATATGGTCAATTACTTTAATGCAGTTGTCTCTTATATTAATTTTATTAATTTCTATTTATATTTTTAGTTGATTTATGTGCAAATGCACTTATTCAATGAGGCTGAATATTTCAAGAAGTTCTATATGTTTTTTTTGTTGTTTTTTTTTACATCAGTTTCTTTATATTAAATAAGGATAGTCACCAAAATTGGTCGGCTAATAATGGTCTGAGTTTGCAAGAAGCATGCAATAACCGTAATTACTTCATCTCATGGCACAACAATATACATCACTTTAGATGTTTTTTTTTTCTTTCCTAATTCATTTATGCATTTCATTTATGAATTATTTGAATCTCTAATACATTCAGCTGCTCATAGAGGCTTTGTCTCATTTGTTATTGTTTAAAATCTTATAAACACAATACATTCTATTGTTGCTTTTATATGGCAGTGTGGTAAGAAGCTTGCCTCCCAGCCACATGGTTCCAGGTTCAGTCCCACTGGATGACACCTTGGGCAAGTGTTTTCTACTATACTTCAGGCCGACCAAAGCCTTGTGAGTGGATTTGGTAGACAGAAACTGAAAGAAGCCCATCATATATATGTGTGTGTGTGTGTGTATGCTTGTGTGTCTGTGTTTGTCCCCTCACCATCACATGTCAACCGATATCAGTGTGTTTATGTCTTCGTGACTTAGTAGTTCAGGAAAAGAGACTGATAGAATAAGTAATAGGCTTACAAGGAATAACTCCAGGGGTCAATTTCTTCAACTAAAAGGCTGTGCTCCAGCATGGCCACAGTCAAATGACTGAACCCTGACCTTCCTACGCCTACCCCATCTTCACCCAACCACCCCAACTCTCCTCCCCACACCTCTACTGACCCAACTCATCCCACCACACCGCTTCCTTGCACTGTTGTCACTATACCCCTCAATCTCCCCGTCTCTGCTGCCGAGCGCTCTCTCCTCAGTAAGGGACTCTGCTTCATGCCCCTCACGTGCCATTGTGACGAATTCGAGTTCACCATATGCAGCTTTTTTTTTCAATATGTGACCTCGTGAGTACCGCTGGCAATTTTTTTCCTCTGTCTTCCCTTCTCGGGATCTTTCCTTCTCCTATGTTTCCGACGAAGAGCTCTGCTCGAAACGTTAAACCCTCCTTCTTTCCTGAGCGTCCAATAATACTTTATTTGTTCCACGTCTTCGCGTTGTTTTTTTTTTGTGTTTTCTTGTTTGGATTAACTTTATATATATATATATATATATATATATATATATATATATATATAGAGAGAGAGAGAGAGAGAGAGAGAGAGAGAGAGAGAGGTGTATGGTTTAGTGGTTAAAGTACTCGGCTCATGGTCATAAGATCATAAGTTCAATTCCTGGTGCTGCATTTGAGCAAGATATTTTATTTCTCATTGCTCCTGTCCACTCAAATGGCAAAAATAAGCTGAATCTGTATTTCAAAGGGCCAGCCTTGTCACATTCTGTGTCAAGCTATACCCACAATTTATTTCTATATACAGGTTAGTGGGCTGTTATGTAGATGTATGTGTGTGTGTATGTGTATATATGTATATGCATATGTATGTATATGCATATGTATGTATATGCATATGTATGTAGGTAAATGGATATGAATGTAAACAGATAGACATATAGATAAATAGTTACACAGGTATTATGAACAGACAAGCACACATATAGAAACGAAGACTGAAATACATGACCATACACACACACACACACACACACACATTTCACTTCACACAAGGACACATATGGAAACACACATCCATACATAACAGACACAGTACATAGTCACAAAAACCCATAGACAGACACACACACACATGCAAACACACACTCACACACAAACACATGAATATGCAGAATATATACATACAAATGTACATATATACGCATGTGCACACACACATAATATGCATACACACATGCATGCATGCATACACACATACATATGTGTATGCACATGCACACTGATCCACACACATGTGCACAAACAAACAAAGAATGCAGCTCGGATAATGGACAGAGTCAACGACTATTGAAAAGTTTGCAAGACGCAACGAAAATTTTAGAAAAAGTAAATAGGTAAATGAGTGGAAACTAAACCGGTGAGTGTGTTAAATAATATGGCACTAAACGAGAACGACTCTCTCCAGACACCACAAAATATGTATATATCTATCTATCTATCTATCACCATCATCATCGTTTAACGTCCACTTTCTATGCTAGCATGGGTTGGACGATTTGACTGAGGTCTGGCGAACCAGATGGCTGCACCAGACACCAATCTGATCTGGCAGAGTTTCTATAGCTGGATGCCCTTTCTAATGCCAACCACTCCGAGAGTGTAGTGGGTGCTTTAATGTGCCACTGGCACGAGGGCCCATCAGGCAGTACTGGCAATGGCCATGCTCAAATGGGGTTTTTTATGTGCCACCTGCGCAGGAGCCAGTCCAGCGGCACTGGCAACGACCTCACTTGAATGTTTTTTTCATGTGCCAGTAAGGCGACGCAGGTAACGATCATGCTCGAATGGTGTTTTTTCATGCCATCGGCACGGAGGCCAGCTTGTTGCTCTGGCAACGATCTCGCTCGTATGTTACTCTTAGCACTCCACCAGCACAGATGCCAGTCATCAAATTTGATTTCGATATATATATGTATATATATATATGTATATATTATATATATGTATATATATATATATATATATATATATATATATATGTGTGTGTGTGGAGGCGCAATGGCCTAGTGGTTAGGGCAGCGGACTCGCGGTCGTAGGATCGCGGTTTCGATTCCCAGACCGGGTGTTGTGAGTGTTTATTGAGCGAAAACACCTTAAAGCTCCACGAGGCTCCGGCAGGGGGTGGTGATCCCTGCTGTACTCTTTCACCACTCTTTCTCCCACTCTTTCTTCTGTTGGCCTGCTCGCTTAGCCAGCGGAGTGGCGTCATTCGAAGGCTAAAACAATGCGAACGCATTGTGACCAGCGATATGTAACTACATCTGATGGACTGGTTGGTCACGTGATCACGTGATATATATGTATATATATATATACCCTTCCACAATCTTGTTTTCCTCTTCAATATGACTTCCAGACTTTTAAGTCTAATGTACATTGTCACCCATTGACTTCTGTCTAGCATCCATTTTATTCTGGTAGTTCTTACGTTTTCAGTGGTCTAAGCAACTTGTAATGAGCAAATGCTTTTATATATATATATAATTTCAATTTATAGACATTTGTTGGCTGCTCTTCTCTTTCTCTAAAATTAATTGTATTCTTTACATGTCGTATATTTAGAATGGGGAAAATGAGCAAAATTTTCAAGTGAAGAAAATAATTTACGAAACAAGGATTTAGATATTATATTAAGTACTTCAAGAAGGACTACTAACATAACGAAGCAATAATGGCTCATGAGTGATGGTTTGATATTTCTTACATCGGGCTAATCATTTCAACAGTTGCCAATGAAGAGCCATTCCCACTGGAACCAAAGGCTGTCTTGCTTTTGTGATTGTTTATCATTGACGAATTGTCACAAAGCTTGTATACATATAAACATTTATCCATGCTTTACACACATCAACATCATCACCTTAACATCTGTTTCTCCATGTTTACATAAATTGGCCAAAGTTCATTGATACAAATTTCCTTAGATTGGATGCCCTTCCTTTCACCAACCTTCAACTATTTCCAAGCAGGTTAATATTGCCTCATGGCCAGATATGTCTCTGCAGAATATTGGAAATGAATGACATGGCATATGTGACAGTGGCACACGTTTACAACTGTCATACAATGTCAAAATAAGGAGACACAAGCATACTTGTACACACACACACACATTTATATACATATAAAACAGGCTTCTATTAATTTCCATCTACCAAATCCTCTCGCAAGGCTTTGATTGGCTATAAAAAAAGACACTTGTCCAAGGTACCATGCCATGGAACTGAACACAAAACCACACAGCCACACCTGCATATATATAGATATATATATTCGCCATGATAGATTGTTAGCCACTACACAGATTTTTTTCTCTCCTTTTTTCTTCTATGTTTCTTTCTGTAGAAGAGCGTAGGCACGAAATGTAAAAGACTTTTTCAATTCCTGAACATTATACTATTACATCTGTTTGTTTTCTACACCACCTGTCTTCGTCTTTTGTATTTTTCATGAATTCTCCCTATATATATATATATATATATATATATATAATATATATATATATAACTATGTGTATGTGTTTGATATTATCTTGGTAATAACTTCATAATGTGCATTTCAAAGCACTAATACAGTTATCAGCTACCATATACCATCATACAGCAGGATTAATCCTTTTATATGTGGAATGCTGTTAGTGTATGCAGAATTTATATAAAAATTTATAAAACAAGATGTTGCTTTATGAATATATATAGAAGAAAGGGAGAGAGGGAGACTGAAGTATGAAGAAAAGTTTGTTCATATTAACAGTTTCTGACCAGATCACAAAGCACTCCAGTATGATAGGCAACTATCCAATACCATTAACATTGCTATTATTCACGTCGACATGGATCATATTCATGTCAATGAATGAAGCCTGTTCTTTGGAAAAGTTTTTGCATTACATTTAGGGCATTTATGTATGTCGTTGTTGACATTCTGTGTGAATAGGCAAGTTGCTATGCTTCGTGTTTTGTGTAACTGTGCAAGCTCAGTAATGTCACAACAACAAACATTGGCATCAACACTTTAAAGGATTTACCTTCTGGATACTTCAGATGGAACAATTTGTTTTTTACTATGTCTACTCATGTTTGGAATAGAACATGGCTGCACGATCTCTTGCCTCATGAATGCCGAATGAGTTTGTAGCCTTTAACCATAACAGATTACAATTGCTTTGAATGCTGTTTTCTATGATCTGCTTACAAGGTCTTTCAGCATTAAAGTACTGCAGGCATTATTTAGCATTCAGGAAAAGCCTTTGTATAATATTGGATCACAGAGTGCTTCTTAAAGCCAATCTATCAAGCCATAACACATCATTCCTATCCAATGTATGAAGTTATTATCAACATTACCTTAACTTAAATTCTGCTGTTGCAGTCTAAAGTATATCTCTGAGAGAAGTTCTCTTTGACATATGTAATTAGAAAATCAGATGCTGTCAGCTGTGTTGCACACCTCCATATTCTCAAAAACTTAACCTATGGACGTTCTTTGTGTGGACTAGAAATGAATTTATGAGGTTTATGATTGAATTGAAACAGCAACTGTGTGGTCCATACAATTGCTGGTGTTATTCTCTCAATATCTGAATTGGATTCAGCAGCAGGTATCCTTCTTGATAAAAATGGACTTGAGTGTTTGTTCTGAGAAAAAAATTTCTGATAGAGATGGCTCTGAAGCATTGGTTGTCCATGAAATGTCCCTTTTGGCATTAACTATACTAACGAGTTCTTAGCAATAACACTGTTTAAATTATTCTTAGCAAAAGTATTTTTTGTATTATCAAATGCCTTTTGCATCAAATTCTATAGTTTTACTGGTGCCAATTTGTATGTGGTTTGTTCATTTAAGAATAGTTTTGGCAAATATTACTCACAGGAATTGACCAATCCTTAAAAGAACTCCAGTTTTCTGAACCAAATGTGGAAATATCTTCCTTTGAAATAAAAATTACTGAAAATGATACCTTGTTACCATTAAATAAACTTTTCTATGTATTAACAACCAAATCTTTGTCTCTCAGTTGATTCCTAGTAATCGTGGTTTTCAAGTTCAATCCTTCCTACACCCAAACATCTATCATGCTGAGAGTTTATTTTAGTTGTTTTTATACAACGTCCTCTAACATGTTTTGTATTGTTTGTGAAAAACGGGGCACCTGCTGCTTAGGAAAAGTTAGACATGGAGACTCAGATTTGAAAGGATTAAGGCACTAAAGGTATACCATGGTGCCACCTATTAGAAGTGATAACAGAACAGGATATATGGTCCATTCATTATAGCGTGTTTGTGATGTAATTAGAAGTTGTTGTTAATTGGTGATTATGACTAACAAGTAATTATCAAATCAGTATTGAATTAATATGTACTCCATACTAATTGAGAGTTAATTGGTTGGAGAGGATATGTAAAGTCAGTATGTTTGATATTGATTGAAGTTGGTTCTGTTATCTGCAGAGATAAAATGGCAAAGTCATATTTAGCAACTTTTGATCTCAAAACAGTAAATCCCAAACCGATTCCCCACTCTGTTATAGTGACACAGATCAATGAAAGAACTTCTGTACAGTTCCTCTGCCTACTAGAAATAGCAACCAAATATCTTGCTTGACTTCAAATAAGAAGGAAACATCTTGTGATTTGACCTCTGGGGCAAACAACAACAACTATAGCAGCAGTAACAGACATCTACTTTAGTGTGCTTTACTTAAGCTGTACTTCTTGGGATATTATATTATTATCATTAACATCCTCATCTTTGCATGGGTCACACAGAATTCTTTGCAGTAGATTTGCTATGGCTGGATGTTCTTTCTATCACTAACCCTCATTTGTTTCAAAGCAAAGTATTATTTTACCATGAATTGCCATGCTTCCATTGAAGATTAGGAATGGATGACACTGATTTTAAGCTATCACATAATGGCAAGACAAGGAAGCACACACACTTGCATTCATGTATGTATGTATATATGTATCTATATGTGTATATATATATATATATAATATATATATATATATATATATATATATATATAAAATACAAAATGGGACAAGAACACAAAACATCCGGACAACTAGGTGATACCATTTAGTTGTTCAGATGTTTTGCGTTCTTGTCCCATCTTGTATTTTATATATATATATATATAGCAGCGTACGCTCACTTTGTTCTCTTATATGTAAGTACACATTTTACTATATATATATATAATTGCACAACACCTTGAGCCAACAAATAGCTTTCTGAGTGGATTTGGTTGACAGAAACTGAAAGAAGCCTAGATAATTATATATATATATATATATATATATTATATATATATATATATATATAAAATACAAAATGGGACAAGAACACAAAACATCCGGACAACTAGGTGATACCATTTAGTTGTTCAGATGTTTTGCGTTCTTGTCCCATCTTGTATTTTATATATATATATATATAGCAGCGTACGCTCACTTTGTTCTCTTATATGTAAGTACACATTTTACTATATATATATATAATTGCACAACACCTTGAGCCAACAAATAGCTTTCTGAGTGGATTTGGTTGACAGAAACTGAAAGAAGCCTAGATAATTATATATATATATATATATATATATATATATATATATATATATATATAATCATCTGGGCTTCTTTCAGTTTCTGTCACAAAGCTTTTTGTTGGCTCAAGGTGTTGTGCAATGGGATTGAACCCAAAATCACATGATTGAGAAGCAAACTTCTTAACCACAAAGCCTTATTTCACCTAAATGAATTTTTCAAATTCCTGAAGAAGTTTCCATCAATTATATTTTCGTGTGCTTTTCCTCCACAGAGAATCTCAGCCACTGACTAAAATAATCTCATATGAAGAATGTTATGTTATCATTGAATTTAATATTGAATATTTAGCTTCACTCAAATCTTGGTCAATATTGAATTGACAGAACAATGAAAATCCAACTGCAATGAGAATTGGAACCAGCACTTTGTCAATTCTGGCAATTAAACTTAACCTCTCAGAGTTTATGCATCTGTCTATTCTTATTCCATTAGTTGGTGTCCAGGAGTCATAATTCATAAATACTTATTAGATCCTACATTCTGCTTCCAGTATCATCCCTTTTAGCTCGTATGACCATGTCCAGCCTTGTTTGCCAGTGAAATTGCTTCTATTTGACTCTTAATTAATGTCTGTTGATCTTATCAGAGATGAGGTTCATTGCAAAGTGACAGCCACTTTGTGATCCAATTTCTTGATCATTTCACTTCTTATTAGCAAATATTCTTAATTTACATTTTAATTGCTAGCAAGGACACTGTATTTCATTTTGCAACCACAATATGCTATCAAGTGCATTAAAGGCTTACAAGTCAGTAGTGAACCTTACATTTGTATAAGCAGTGTTCCCATTTTTAAGTTTATCTCTACAGATTCTGTCAAGAATTCAGAGCCTGCACTGATAGCAGAAAATGCTAGAGATGACAGCAAATCTAACAAAAAACAGTTATATAATATTTCTTATTCATTTGCCTAGAAAAGCAAACTGACAAGGCATCACTCGCTCTCCAACAGGTTTATGGTTGAGCCAGTGGCAGTGGAGAATTCCAGTCTTCTTGGCTCCCAGACCATATCCCTGCTCACTACTATCGGGGTGGAAATAGGTGTCTGTAAGTGCAAGCCATGTGAGTCCGAGTGGTTGTTCCAGTGCATTTCCCTCACCATCCTCAAGGGCAATGCTTTTTCCATTTTGTCTGCTGAGACCATGAGACAGTCTGACTTACAGGGAATTGTATTTTTCACTTCTTAATGTAGAGTTTCTTTGCTTTTATTGCATAATTTTGTAATTAGGTTTTGAGTAATTAATTATTTCAATTTTCTTTTTAAAATTAGAATCATACAGACTTATGGAATGGGAAAAACAACAGATGCTGAGCAAAAACAAAAACTTAGAAGCATATTTTTTATCATTCAAATGGCACTGGTTTACTGTTAGGGCTTCCTGTAGTTTTCCCCTTGTTTGGCAGTAAAAGTAATTATCTATTGTTGAATGGAAAGTTCAAAATATTGCTGTTTCTGTTGTCAACTCACATCCTGATATTTTTCATTTCATCAGAACAATTAAAGATAATGGTTTCATATTTTGGGACAAGGCCAGTAATTTGGGGGTGAGTGGGGATTAGATAAGTCAAGTAATCCACCCCTGTGTTCAACTGGTATTTAATTTATTAACCCTAAAATGATGAAAGGCAAAAATCGACCTTTGAACTCAGAATGTAAATACAGACAAAATGCCACTAAGCATTTCATCCAGTCTACTAACAATTCTGCCTGCTCACCCACCTTACAATAATAATAATAACAATAATAATAATAATCCTATCTACTATGGGCACAAAGCCTGAAATTTTGGGGAAGGAGCTATCGATTATATCAACCCCAGTTTTCAACTGGTACTTATTTCCTTGACCCTGGAAGTATGAAAGGCAAAGTCAACCTTGGTGGAATTTGAACTCAGAACATAAAGATGGATGAAATGTTGCTAAGCATTTTGTGCTAACAATTCTGCCAGTTCGCCAACTCAATAATAATAATAATAATAATAATAATAATAATAAGAAGAAGAAGAATTATAACAACAACAACAACTAAAAGTAAACAGTTCCTATAGGACTTAGGTTGGTGAAGTTGGAACAGAATTTAGCTTTGAACTTTGAACACTGACTCTACCAAAATGATTGATTAGTCAAATATAATCTTCTTTTAAAAGTAAAGAAAAAAACCCCATTAAATGTTTGTTGAAGGTGGTGGAATTATGTTTGAGGCAGGATATTGTGAAAGATGGAATTAAATCAAATTTAAGATTTTCTAAGTTGTGTATAAAATAGTTTTATAGGGAAACGAAATGAAATACAAGTGTAATCAAAGATAATAATGTCTCCCAAGCTGGATGTGTTTAGCAATAGTTAAATGTTTTTCACCCAGCTGCATGGTAGAATGATTCTGCTGCAACAACAGATGCTTGTATCCTCCCCCCACTCCCCCAGTTCCAACGAAGTTTCCCAGTGGGAAACGTTTAAAATCTTAGAAAATAAAATGTTTGATCTAAGTGTAATTTCCATTTTTTTTCTTTTTAAACTAAAGAGAAAGATAAACATAAGTAAACAGGAATTGAAATAGAATTCAAAGCAAAAGGAACATTTGAAGTTTTAAAACAAAGTGTATTTATGTTGCATAATTCTTTGCAAACAAGTAGCAGATAAGGAAACATTTTTCTGTAGCAATAAATATGTCAGTCGACAGAACATAGTGATAAATATAGTTTAACATTCTTTGGATTAATAATAATCTTTTATTTTTGATAGGATTAGTAGTACTATTTTGTTTTGATTCCTATATCTCCAAGGTATATATATATATATATATATATATATATATATATATATATATATATATATATATATATATATTGAAGACGAATTAAAAAAACACCTGTTGCACAACCATATTTTTTTTAATATAAGTAGGAAAAAAGCCTACATAATTTTAATCATATTAACCTCAGTCAGTTTTGTAGGTTTCTGTACATCTATGAATTTTTTTTAAACCACAATCTTCTTGAAGTTGTTTTGGCAAACTTTTGTTTTATTCAAATGTAAAATATTTTTTTGCCCAACTTTTTTCATATCCGATGCAGCTATTGTTCTTTGTAAGGAAATCATTGCGGAGGTTTATATCGAACATATTCTAAGAAAGCATTGATGTATATAACTTGGTATACTTTCCAAGCATAGATATAAATGATATTATTTCAATTCTGTTGTTCCAAAATCTTTGTGAAATTCTCAAAATCTTATAAATTGATTTGAAAATAAGCTCATACATAGAAATACAAGTACAACTGTATTTTATTGTTGGCTTGTACATATGCCAAAACTCGTGTCTTATCTATGCCAATATGATCAAGAAGAGAGTGTGGCAATATTATTGGCACCACATTATCTCTATAGTGTAAGTAGAGTTAAGTGTCTTGTATAAATTCCACACAATACTTGTTTGGGGATACACACTTATAGGCCTCAGGCAATATTCGTAATTTACAAACTTTTGCTTGAATTTATTCATAACACAGTATGATTATTTTTTTCTCCCACCATAATTGTTAACCTGTGCACAGGGGCAGATTTTTCTGAACACCTTCTGCTGCTATAGATCTGATCAGTTTTCAGCTTCTCTTTCTCCCTCGCCCACTTAACCACTTTTCTCTCTGCAACTGGAGGATGATAGTATACAGGAAATATTTCTACCACAACGAATTACTTATCTGAAATATGCAGCCTCTAATTCACCTGCTCACTTAAGACATTTAGTACTGATATCCAGCAAAATAAGGAGACATCTCTTCCATTTTCTCACAGCATCAAAGAAAATTACTGTAAATTTCTTCAGACAAAAATCAGTTTCTTCAATATGTTTCTCTTTGATGTCCTATTTTAATACCAGATGATAATTCAGATTAGAAGTATAATTCTACAAATAAGTTACTAACATCTACAATTACCAAAATATAATCCCATAAATATGGAACTTTTTTTCAAGTACTTTTTAGATATCTTTGTACTTAACACAGTTTTCCAAACTCTTTAAGAGTGGATTGGAATAATAAATGAATCTCAACTTGGCAATTTATTCCATGTCATAGATTTTGTTTAACAGGAAGGATTAGTTTTACATTAAACGTTAAAGAAATCTGATAATTTCACTTCACTGATATTGAAGTTACAATTAAGAACGATGAAATGGATTAATTCTATGTAGAATCGTGTAAGAACAAGTTTTCTGATCGTTTTCAGTTTTGATATTCTGTCATTTGTATATTCTGTCTCTGCATTCTGTTTGCTTCACAACTGAACATTGTATGTCTGTCGGATTTTACTCAACTTGTTTCTCTTTTGTTGTTTTTTTCTTGCATCTTCAAACCATTTGTTTTTTTATTTACTATAGCATCACAATGTTGACACATATTAAAGTTCTTTGGCAGACAAATTCTTTAGCATGATTCAGTCTGGAGGCATGCAGAATCACTGTTTGAGAATCTGTCGTGAATTCCTTTGTGTTTGAGGGAATGCTAGATGATTAAGGATTAAAACTTGTAGAGTGGACTAGAAATTCTTCAATAAGTTTATCCCAGATCTTGGTTCTACACTATACAAGTGTCGTACATGACCTTACTAGTTTTCTCTAGTTATTTGCCCATCATTTTTAATGCCTGCTATACTACAGATCAATGATGGAACCATTTCAAAAGCATTTTCTAGGACAACAAATACAGGAGAAGTTATTTGTTTACATCAGATGGTTTCTTTTTTCACCAGAAATATTCATGTAAATGTACATTTTTGCAAAACCAATCAATAAATACTTCTGAAAAACAGATGTAAACTCCAAATGAAATCTATATTTATTTTCCCTGATTCAACCAGTCATAGATTTAGTTAAACATATTGGGGTTTTTTCATAAAGAAAACTCGCTGTTGCTGAAATAAAGCAAATACAAGACAAAGGTGTTGTTCTGAATCATATCTATTCTCTAACAAAGAAACAAAACCTGGTTCGGATAAAATAGAGTTTTGGCTCCAGTATTTTATTTCCCTTTCTCATCTGTTTTACTTTACAGCACAAGTTTATCATTTTCTGGATTATTTAATTTGTAAAATGATGGAATGCATTTTGAAATAAGCATATTTTCTTCCTGATTGGATATTTGCATTATTTTGTGAATTGTTACAAACTTTCAAAGAGTATCTATTTAAAGAACTATAGCTTCTTCAATTCTAGAACAGAGAAGTCTTTGTCACTCTATCCATTATTTTCTTCTCTGAATAAATATGACTATACAATCCTTCCTCTATGTCTGACAGACACATTCTATTCTAGGCGGTAGTTATAGATTTATTGCTAACAAATATGTTTTCTTTTTATGCATGCTGTTGTTGTTATACTGATGCGTGAACTATTCGATTAGTTTTCCAAACTGCATCAATGTTTTCCATATGTTTGAGTATAAATCTTTTAGCAAAGTTTTGTAGCTAAACTGAAAGAGTGCAAAACCTAGTCACAAGAATACAAAATATCATTATCTTTTCTAATACATCTTTTTCAAAGAATTCTCAGTATTATCATATAATAACTACACATTCTGCTTCAGATACTAATAATAAAGGACAAGCTGAAGTATTTATCTGTTTAGCCTTCACTGTTTCTCTGCCAATTCTTGGTGTTGGAAAACATCATCAAGTATATTTAAGCATTTCCTCTTTCAGTTGGTTCATCATTAAGTTATTATTTTGTGTCTCCTATTAAAGTGTTGGGATATTAGCCTTGGAGTAATACATTTAAATCCTTTTTATGGATAAATGGATCCAAATCCCAAACGGGATGAAATAATGAACAATAAATAAATATTGACTTTATTCAAGATATTAAGGTTTTATTCTAATCATTAATAACATTCATGGTTCATCTTTGGTTCCATAGTGTTTTTCTACAAGAATTTATAGGGATATACATCTGATTTCTTTAGCTTGTATTAGTGAGTGACATTTTGTATTTTATACTTAAATAAAGTTATTGGCTGTTGGTAATTCTTCTCTCCCCACTCTTTCTTGTCATCTTTGTCCCTCTATTTTTCAGTTGTGTCTCTTTTTCTGGACAAGGTTTGCTTGTATATATATATATATATATATGAGTGTGTGTGTGTGTGTGTGTGTGTGTGTGTGTGATTGTATTACTTGTTTCCATAAAAATTAAATAATCATAACCCTGTCTGTGACCAAGAACTGATTATCACTTCACTCAGTTTGGAGAGAAGCAGTGAAACAAAGAGAAACATTTCTTGATAACACACACACACACACACACTGATGTAGTTATGGCGTGTGCTTAAGAAGTTTGCTTTCCAGTCATGTGTTTTCATGTTCAATTCCACTGCATGGCACTTTAGGCAAGTATTTTCTACTATAGCCCTGAATTGACCAAAGCCTTGTTAATGGATTTGGTGAAGAGAAACTGAAAGAAGCCCATTGTGTGTGTGTGTGGGGGGGGGGTCCTCGTCTTGACATCATTTGACACTTATGAACAAACATTTCAACTGCCATACAAGCGGGGTTATTTGTTTGCAATATTTTGTGAAAGCATTGTCTAGCCATGGGGTGAATATTACATTGCTTGGATTCAGGTGATGACTGGCAACAAGAAGAGAATAGAGAATTTCTGTCGATGATATTTAATTGGACCATGCAAGAATGGAAAAGTGGATTTTAAAATGGTGATATGAAATGATGGAACACAAATGAACTGGGAGAAAATTTGGGTTACAAATATAATAAAATACAGAGTGCAAGAGGAAAGAGTGATGATAGATAAAGACATGTGATGCAAATAGAAGGAAGACCATGGGAAATAAGAGAAGTCGTGGTTCAGGATGCTGAACCTCACAGAAGATCACAAATGGTAAAATGCTGTTCTGGAGATCATCCATCCAACCCATGCATGGGCAGAAAGAAACAAAAAACATAAATTGATGATGAAGTTGTGTGTGTGTGTGCATGTGTGCACAAGAGAGAGAAAGTGTGTGTGTGCGTGCACGCATGAGAGAGAGAGAGTGTGTGTGTGTGTGTGTGTGTCCATATTTATGTTAAGGATTATACCAATCTAAAAAACCAGTACTGTGTCTATATTGTATCCCTTGAAGTTCCATGACCTAGTGGTTCAATAATTAGAGATCAATAAAATAAGTAGCAGAGTGCAATTAGTCTTGGGGCAGGGTTCCATCTAACCATGGCAGCAGTTCACAGACTGACAGTAATAGAAGAATAGATAAAAGCCTATAACTATACTCATGTTATTTTACCGTTTTTTTACTATCTTATAATTTGTGAAATGTATCTATAACTTGGATACACAAGACATACAGACATATATGTGTATAATTTATTTGTTGTATATATGATTGCTTGTCTATGTCACTAAGTAAGTATTTCCCTTTCATCCCTACTATATCTCAAGAGAAACATACAGTTCATGACTTCCAACTTAAATACCATTCTTGGAATTTATTTCATTTTGACTGCTTAGCAAAAGAAGAAACTTGTTTCTTCTCACTATAATTTTGTCAAATGTCTGTCAACAACTCATTGATTTATTATAGCTAAGAAATGCTGACATTTTCTCTTTGCTGTTCAAATTAAATTAATGATACTCTCTTATCAGAGAGATTTTTGTAACTTTTTCATTGAAAAATATACCAGTTCTTCTCTTAATGTCATTTTTTTCACAATATTCTTCAACTACTTGTGAGTTAAACCATCAATTTCTAACTATTTGTAAGAAAAGGCAAGGAAATTGTTCCTGTTTCAATATAACTTTTATCAATCACCAATTATTGGCTTACTCATGCTTAAGTGAACATTTCTCAATAATATTAAGCATTACAACATCATCCAAGTTGTAAAACTAACAGTCACAAGGCTTATCAAGTTAAGAGTATGATCTATCGACCACATGGTTAAAAGTTCAGGTCTTGCAGAGAACTGTAATTCTGTTTACCTCAGTTTGCTTGACTGACAAATGTCTCCAACCCTATTTAATGATAAGATGTGAGTAGTAGCCTAACAATGGTTCACAGCACTGAACAAAAACTTTATTGGTACCCCTCCACACCTCAGGGGGGATTGCTCCATCTTGTTTCCCTTTTGCTACATCTTTGGGTGTGAGAAGCTTATTTTGTTATGAGGACTTTTGTTTCCATAAATATTTACCATACATCTTTTTATTTTTATGCTCTCAAGTTTTTCTATTTCAATTGACCCACAGAAACAATCATTCTCCTTATTGTCCACCAATCAATGGCCATTATACTATGAAATATATGTTCCTATAGCATTTGATTACACTACTATGCATTCTGGATTCAAATCTAGCCCTGATTGTTTTTCACTTCACTCCTGCTTTCAATAAGATATATATTTAGACAAAGTAATATAATGTATGTATTTATGTGTGTCTGTGTATGTATAATCATGCATTTTCCCATCTTTTCAAATACACATATGGCTTTTTATGATAGCTTATCAGTTTGTGTATAGTGCCAGAGATACAGGAAGTAACAGCACAAGAAATAAAATAGTTTAAAATGTTGTTATGAATAGAAATATGCATTGAATTCTGATATTGCACAATAGAACAACCAAAGACAACAGGATAGGGAGAGAAAGAGGTAGCGATCTTTAACATCAATTACAACATGAGAGTTGCTTCATAATCATATTGTGTTTGCATTGTTCTGCTTTTGTGATCAGCAGAAATTGAAGTTAATATTTGAAATATTGCTAGTTTTTGTAATTAATTGAAAAATTTGATTTAAATTTCCCATGAGTGAGGTGACCAGTTTCGCTATTTTGATATGAGGGATGTTTCATCATAAATGGAAAGTAGGCTCTCTAGCTTGAAAGGTCACTAAACTTGGGAGTTCATTGTTACCAGTATCACTATTCTACATCCTCAAAGTCCCTAGTTTCATTTCTATACATTTTCAAATGCTTTTTCCATACATATAAACTGAAAACTTATGTTTAGGTGCACTGTGTGTGTGTGAGTCTCTCTCATACACACATTTTCTCAAAGATGCTAAAATATAGATTGTATTTTAATGGTCATCCCCTTATGTGGTCCTAATCAACTAATTAGCACTCAATAGATCAAAGGAGCCTATGATACATTTTTAAAACTGAAACTATATTTCAAATATAATTTATTGGAAATTTGTGTATGGTATTCTAGCAACTATATTTCCATCACTTATCTACTATAAAAGATACGTTTTTGATCCATTTTTCTCCACTGAAATGGTTGAAATGTTTTTTTTGTTTTTTGTTTTTTTACATGCTTGGTGATATTTTTTTTTATGTATATCTCTTTCCATTCAATATATTACTTAAAAATTCTGTCTATTGTTTGTATTTATCTGAAAACTAAAGTAAATTTTTGACTATTACAAACTGGTACTGAGTGAGCTGGCAGGAACAGTTAGCAGGAAGGGAAAAATATTTCAATTGGCACTGCTATAATGGTAGTTTCTGGTAATAATAAGCTTTATTTGTGTACTATTCTTTGTCTTAGAAAAGCCTCAATCAAAGATTAGCACCTAAGTAAGCTATTAATCTGTTATTCAGCTCTGTTTTTCCTCATTTGAGCTGATTCTAACCTAACGGCTTTCCATCAGAAGGTGCTAATGGCTTCTCAGGTCATTACTAAAGGTACTTACAGTGCTTGCATGTGTGTGTGTGTGTGTGTAGCTGTGTGTGGCTGTGTTTGTTTTAGAAACTATCACATCAGCGAGAATGTATCTGCTAAGTGCCGGAGAAATGACCTAAACCTGCCAATAACTGCTAATTATGGCATTTGGCTGGCATTAGAGATAACCAACAAATAGAGAAAGAGCACAGCGAGGATTGAAGGAGTCGATGATGGAAATATGAGTTTAAAAGCCACACTCTAAGTTTTAACAAGAAAAACAAATAGTGTTTGTGATGTTTATAGTGTTGGAATTGGCACTGGTTGATAAAATAAGCAAGGTGGAGATGGAGGCATGTGAAATGCTGGTTGTTACTTCACCAATAAAAATATCTCTGGTACTTTCATTCGACAAAGCATAGAGATGATTTGCCATAGTAACCACAAGATGATGATATCACATGTAAAATGGAATGATCAGTTTATATGTCTGTTGTATTTGTTTTTATGTCCATCTTTCCATGTTAGCATGAGTTAGACGAATATATTATTGTGGCATTGTTTTACAGCTGAATGCCTTTCCTGTCACCAACTTCTTTCCAGTTTTTTAAGTAAGGGATCCTTTATTTCATACATCTTCAAAAGTAGGAAAATTGATGACAGGAGAAAGGATAACAATAAAACTGTTCATAGTATACAGCTTTCATGGAACACAAATGGAAAGAAAAACACTGCAGCACACAAGCATGTGTACATACATAACCATATCTGCCTACACACGCGAGGTGGCTGAGTTCATTTCAAGCATTGGGCCTCATGGAGGCAGAGTGGCTGAGGTCCTTTCGAGTGTTGGGCCTCATGGAAGCAAAGGCCAAGACCTTTGGCATTATGTTGCGCTTGAGAAGAAAACCCATTAAGCTGAGCAAAATTGCAGTCGTGGCAGATACTGGTGTCACACAAATGACACCTGTGCTGGTGGCACATAAAAGCACCAGTTACACTCTCAAAGTGGTTAGCATTAGGAAGGGCATCCAGCCATAGAAAACCATGCCAAATCAGACTGAAGTCTGGTGTAGCCTTCTAGTGTGCCAGCCCAGTCAAACCATCCAACCCATGCCAGCATGGAAAGCAGATGTTAAATGACGACAACGATGATGATGATGATATATATATATATATATAATATATATATATACATATATACATATATTTATCTATCTATCTATATGTGTGAGTGCACCTACACACAAACACACACAACAGGCTTCTCTCAGTTTCTATCAGCCAAATTCGCTCTCAAATCTTAAGGTGCTGCAGAGTGGAACTGAACCTAAGACCATGTATTTGGAAAGCAAATTTCTTAACGATGTGGCCACACCTGTGCCTATTTATTCGCAAATAGTATTACTCTATATTATGTAATAACGATGGCAATGATTGATGGCTTCTGTAGTTTGTGGTTTAACATTATCGTGAACCTTAGCTGAAAATGAAAAGAAACGTGTTTATGATTGAGTGGACGAATGGACACCAGTTTGTAAAGGGTGTCCTTTAGTTGCAAAAATATTATCCCTGTTATTGTTGCAATACTGTGAATGATAGTGTGCAAAATGGAGAATAAATATATTAAAGTAGAACACTTAAAGGAACTTATTCAACTAAGATATTGTGGTTATAAGCAGCAGAGTCTTTAGTAAAATATCATTTAAAGTAGGAGAGAGAAGAGAACAAGGGTTAATCAGTGAGATGACAGAAAATAAAATACAAGGTATTCATTGCCTTTGGTTATCTAGTTCTGCATTCAGTAGCTGTCAGTAGTTAGGATGTCAGGGTTAGAGGTCAGAACATGATACACTCATACCTCAAGGAAGAGCCATTAATTCAACTGATAATGTAAGAAACAACAACAACAATAATAATAATAATAATAATAATAATAATAATAACTGTTTTGCTAAGTTTGCAGTAACTTTAAAATTAACACATTTTTTTCATTTGACTTTTAAACTACTTTTTAGAACATGGTACCCCAGGAGGTAATCTACTCTTAATTTTCCACTGAAAGTTGGGACAACAGTTGCAAATATAATTTTAGTTTTGAAAACTTATTTATAAAATAAAGCATTAACATCATAGATAAATGGCTTTCTATGTAGTTTAAGGGTTTAAAAAAAATAAAAGTAAATTGACCAGAAGTGATGATTGCAAAATCCGATAATTTCATGTAAACAATTTAAGTAACACAACCAATGTAGAGAATGGAAATCAGCTGGAAAAACACGATAACTTCCTGTCTGTTCTTTCAGCTCTGTAGACATGTAGGATTATTGTATTACTCACATGTAGCTGTGTTGGCTGCCATGCATCAAATGTAAGCCACTGACTGGCACTCTCAATGATGTTCATTGCTGGGTGCCGTACATTGGTACAGTGTATCACAGCTGTTATTTCTGTGGTACACTATTCCAATGATATCACTAGCGGATTCCTAAAAAACTAGATACTTGTGAATGTGGCATAATAAGGGAATTCTGTTAATAACTTTCAATCAATTTACATTTTTTTAAACCCCTAAAATGCATGTTTGAGTCATTTTGTCCCTGATTAAAATCCACCCCATAGGTCAATATGAGAACTAATTGAAGTAACACTGCTGTAGCCTTCTTCCTTAAGCCAGTTCCTTTACTCAGCCAGCAATGCAGATCTAACATTTATTTGGAGTCCTTAGCTCTGTTTAGTTTCTCATTTATAGGAATCATAATACTTCTTGCAATTTCACTATTCTAAAACTGGCTACAGTTTCAAACAATATCTTAAAGGATTCCTTCTCCCTCCTGGGGTAAGAAACAATATATTTTTTCCTACACATTGAACATTTCTAAAGCCATTTATCTTAAATAAAATTATGTACATTCCTTCATTTTATTTATCAACATATTGTGTTAATGTGATATATAACTAATGTTTTCTTCTAGAATCACAATTAATAAAGCTGATTAATTTCAGAAGAAATCCTTTAGCTTTGTTACTTATTATTGAGAATATAGTCTGTATCAAACCAGTTTTAAGTGTGTATCTGACTTGTTTGTTTTATGTCTGTTTTTTCTATACAGCATCAGTTAGATGAATACATATTGTTGAAGCTTTGTTTTTGCAGCCATTTGCTGTTTCTTGCTGCTAACTTGTTTTCTAAACCAAAGAGTTTACCTATCTATACTCTCACCGTATATGGGCCATATACACACCCCATACGGACACCATTGGGTGTCCGTATGTGATTTTGTTAAGATTTATGTGCAATAAATTGTTTATAATTCTATAATACACAAAAAATGTTAAGTGTTTATGCAAGTGTGGCTGTCTGGTAAGAAGTTTGCTTCACAACCACATAGCTCCAGGTTCAGTCCCACTATGTGGCATCTTGAGCAGGTGTCTTTTACTATAGACTTGGGCCAACCAAATCCTTGTGAGTGGATTTGGTAGACGGAAACTAAAAGAAGCCCATCATATATATTATATATCTATGTGTGGGTGTCTATGTTTGTCCCCCACCACTGCTAGATAATCGATGTTGGTTTAATTACATCCCTGTAACATAGTGGTTTGACAAAGAACGAGTACCAGGCTTAAAAATAAAAGCATTGGGGCCAATTCATTCAACCGAAAATTCTTTAAGTCAGAGCCCCAGCTTGGTTGCAGTTTGATGACCGAAACAAATAAAACAAAAAAAAAGATTTTAAAATTCCTAATAATATTTCATTCTAAAAATCTAATCAGTTCTTTTAACCATTGAATGTCTATGAAGGTGCACTGGAGTAAAAATGGGAAACAAAGGAGTCCCTGGGAGTAGAAAATGGTTGGAAACCAGTGATTTAAACAAACAAGCAGACGTAGAATCAAAAGTCTTCTAATTGTGACCATCATGTCTTCTTCAGACATAAATGGATATCATCCTTCTTTTAAGATAATAGGGTATGTGGTTTGAGGTAGGTTTCGTTACTATTACTAGCAGGTCAACCTATGGTTTTCTCAGATGGGTAATACTGTCTTATATATAGAATGTACATCAATGTTGCTGATAATAGCAGACAATAACAAGAAAGATGGCAGCCAAAGAGATGCAAAAGAATCAGATATTCCCTTGGGAAGTGAGATTAGACACAAGACAAACAGAATTTAGAAATGGAATTGACTTCTAATTTTATTGGTTTAATACTCATTAGTTTAACGATTCCACAAATCAACCATTTAACCATTATGTCTTTATTTTTTCAATTTTTATTTACCTCATTTTATATTTTATTAAATAAAAGAATGTAAAAGCAATTTACTTGATTGGCTTTGCAGCCAGATTTGAATTATGGAGAACAATTTTGTAGAACATATTCTAATACAGGCACAGAGACATGACTGTCTGGTAAAGAAGTTCACTTCTGATCCATGTGACTTTGGGCTCAGTTCCAGTGAATGGCATTTTGGGCAAATGTTTTTTTCCTTCAACCTCAAGCAAACTAATGTCTTGTGAGATAATATGGTAGATGGAAACTGTAAGAAGCTTGTCATACACAAGTATGCATGTATTTGTGTGTGTGTAAATGTGTCCAAAAACCGCACTGAATTAGTCTACGGTGATGTCACCATTTGTCATTGGCCTTTGTTGATAGTGACTTTTTTTTGATATTTCCTGTCAACAAATTGTCCAGTAGCTCAGCACTTTCGAACTCCTCTCAAATAAAAATATAATTGTCCATTTAAAAACAAGTTAGAGCTGATAATAGAAAGTGTATCAGGTCAGGTTTAATGTCAGGTCATTCGCTGTTGCAGTGCATTGTTGCATTCACCATTTGTCAAAATATTCCTGGGTTTTCCCACGTGACCCATGAAGCTGAGTCCCAGTCAGTCCCTATTTCCATGAGATATACCCCCTCATATGCTGTTACCGTGTGGCATGTGCATCCATCCATAAAAAAATTATGCCTCACTTTCTTTCCCTGAAAGCCATGCTCGCATGGAACAACAGGTGTTGAAAAGAAAGAACAAATGAGAATGAAAAGACATTTTATCTTTGGTTTAATGTATATTCTTAGAAATATATAACATATATATTGTAATTATACCAAGTTTACAGGCATTGTGATCTTCTGTAGTAAACACTTCTTGTTCCTGGTAGCTTAAAAATAAAAGAGAACCTATTCTAATGACATTGAGAATATCAGCAGGTATATAAAAGATGTATCAACACATATTTCAGTATTTCTATTGTTATATTCGAAAATAAATGTAGTATCTTAATAGTGTCGAACATAATTCCAGAGATATCTGGATATTTTGGAAATTTCTTGACATAGATATAAAATCGGTACGTAAGAATATAAAATCAGTGCTGCTCTATGTTTATGATAGTATCTAGTTGTCATTTTAATGTCAGTATTAGCAGGAGTAGATTCCAACAAAAAGTGATTGCGTAGAATAATGGGATATTTTCCTGACATTTTCAATCAGTATAAATATTTTGTTCCACCAATTGGCAATTATCTTGCTCTTTAAATTGTTGAACAGTATAGATGGGGGTATATTAATTTGAATATTGTAAAATGTCAAAAGCTGTTATTAAATATGATATGGAACCCATATTTCTTATCTAATAGGTAATGAGAGAAAAAACAAAACAGGCAAATGGAACTGAAAATGGTCCACATTAGTTGTTCGACATAAAAATAAGAGAAGTTTCTAGAATGAAATATAAAGATTTAAAAAAAAAAAACATTGAATCTGTCATAGGATAACTTTTTTTTTCTAATCGAATTCTTCACTGTAGAGTTTTTATGTTGTTTGTAATATATCAACTTCAGAATTTTCCCATTTATGTGTAAATTTACATAATATAAATCAATAAATGAAAGCAATAAAGGGAATGGAAAAACAAAACAACAATAAATACGAAAATGATTTCGTCTTTTTTTTTAAATTTTAAATTGCAGAGAATTGATTATTAAATTCCTAGTTGTAAAGACATGATGTTTTAAAACCTGCGTTTTAGGTGTTGATAATTTTGTCAGATAATAAACCCTAAGGATGTCTTAAAATCCTTCATACATTATTTTCTACAACTTGCTAAAACAAGGACATAAAAAACATTGAAAGGCTGCATTCATCACATGACAAACTACATCAAAATTCATAATTAAATTCAAAGTTTAAATTTTCAACCTTCTCACTTATAAGCAACATTTAGAAGTCATGGAATGTTAATATCTGAATAGCTGAATAGAAATCAAATTTTATAAGAAATCCTTTTAAAAAACACCATTTCTTAAAATGCATTTGTGATGTAAACTTATTTACCTGTGATATAATCTCCTTATTTGACATGTGCCACTCTTCCCTTCCAATTGCGCAATGGTTTTAAGGTTGTTTAAATTGGATACAAACTAAATTGGATATGAACTATACTATAGACACAAGGCCTGAAATTCTGGGGAAGGGGACAAGTCGATTAGATCAACCCCAGTGCACAACTGGTACTTATTTGGTTCACCCCAAAAGGATGAAAGTCGACCTCAGTGAAATTTGAACTCAGAATATAAAGCCACGAGAAATGCTACCAAGCATTTTGTCCAGCAAATTAATGATTCTTCAGTTTGCCCCTTTATCCTGTGACCTAATAATCAAATGTTGTACCTTTTTACTTTTGTGCTTTCCTTGGTGGTGGGAGATGTGGTGTAAACTTTTTCTAGCACTGCAGGTATTGTTGTTTTAAGAAAGTTTAAATATCAACATACAAGTTTAGTTCTACAAATAATTGAAAATGAGTATTCATAAAAAATAAATAAATAAATTGAAATATTTTTTCATAAACCTGTTAGTATCAACTATTAATACATGGAGCAGTAAAACTAAAATTAATAATTCTGCAACAAGAAAACAAAACAATATTTGCTTTGCTTCATATTTTTTTAATAATTCAAGGGGTGACAGGAGATAAAATTTTGTTTTTTTACAACCTCGTTAGTAAGCTGGTAAATTAGCCCCGCTGAAAACAACCAATGTCCATCATCCAACAGAACAATACAGCACTTACAGTTAAATAATCATCACCCAAATACTGAGGTCAAAAGCAGTAAATAAACCAGTCAGCTCAAAATTGTCGACCTTATGCCTACATTAGAAACCAAACTAATTACTTAATTAATAAGGCAGTTGACTGATAGAATAACCAGCAGAACATTAGACAAAATGCCTTTCAAATATTATGTTCTGACTTTTTGCATTGAGATCAAACCCTAGCGAGGTCACTTTGCCTTTCATTATTTTGAGGACAACAAAATAAAGAAGCAGTAAAGTGCTGGAGACAATCCAATTATCTGTTCCCTTCTTTCAAATTTTTGGTCACGTACCTTTGTTAGAATCAATTATTACTCATTAGCCAAACAAACTTCTCTATATATTTGTCATCAGAGGAATCACTAAAGGGGCAAGATATTGGTTAGGTCAGCAGTTATGCTTCATTAGAGAGGCTCTGAGAGAGAGATCTTCAAACTAGAATTCTAATCCAATTGATTACATTGCAACAAAGTGAAATCTTCCAGGAGAGGCACCCAAGAACTAGGTGGGTGGGGAATTAAGGTTACCATCCAAATAGACCATAAGATTTGAAGTCAGAAAAAGAGTTGAAACAAATTCTAGAAGACATCCAATCTGAGACATTAACATCATCATCGTCATTTAGCATCCACCTTCCATGCTGGCATGGGTTGGACGCATCCACCAAAGCACCACCCTTGATTAGTGCTTGCAGTATCAATCTTGGAAGGATAAAAGGTAAAATTGACCCTGACAGGATCTAAACTCAGAGGACAAAGTGTTGGAATTAAAAAGAACTTGATATTCTGTGTCCAATATTCTAATGAATGGCTATATACTGTGTTTAAGAAATATATAATTGTTTGAAAATTAAATAATTCAGGATGTAAAATATGTAATGAAATATTGCAATCAAAGTAAATTCCACATCTCAGAATATCAGTTTATAGATAAAATGCTTTTGATCTGTAATTATAAATTAAGATTTTCAGGGAAGATTTGTGAAAGCTAATATTCTTGAAATCATTTACATATGTATACTATGAAGATTATAACCTTTATATAGCCCAGGTAATCGATTTTAAGCTGTATTAAGTGTATGGAATATTTCTCAAGAAACATTTTATATATATATATATATCAGCATCAGCATCATCATCCTCATCATCTACCATCCAATCCCCCATGCTTGCAGAAGTCCCATGGAATTCATTTAGGCAAGTTTTCTATGGCTGTGTACCTTTTCCTGGTGCAGCCCCAAGAAATGGAATATTTCACTATGATCTTCAGGGAAGAATAGAAATGAATGACTCAAATGGTATGAACAATGACATTTGTCTATAAGAATCTTATAAAGACAAGTGGTACAAACATACATGCATGTGCACACATGCATGCATACACACACACACACACCACACACACACACACACACACACACACAACACACACACACACACACACACACACACACACACACACACACACATATATATATATATATATATATATATATAGCAGGTTTCCTTTTGTTTCCAGCTACCAAATCCATTTCTAAGGCTTTGATCAGCCTCAGGCTCTAGTAAAGGATATTTGCTTGAGGTGCTCTCCAGTGGGACTGAACCAGGAACCCTGTGGCTGGTAAACAAACAAGTCCTGAGTTGATATTCAGAATCTTGTCTGAAGGGTTTAAACATGGATCACGAGCCACAGCACATGCCCAAGGCATAAAGAACTGCAACTTGGTAGTGCAGTGAAAGTACCTGATAGAAATAAGAATACTGAATAATAATAATAATAATAATAATAATAATAATAATAATAATAATAATAATTGTTGTTGTTGTTATTATTAATATTATTATTATTATTATTATTAATAATATTACTATTATTCTGTAAAGATTTGAGAGACAATCCTCTGACCCTGAAATCTTCTTGAATAAGTGTTTTTTTTTTCATAATTAAGAACACATTGAGTTTACCATTAGAATCTGACTCAAAAATGAGAGTTAGCCATTATTCTGTTCCTTCTTTTATCACATTTGCGAAACCATTTCTTTATCATGGTTTCTTTCTTTGTGATTTTCACTTGCTTTTTGTACATCTGTATTTGATGAGTCTCTTCTCTCTCTCTCTCCTCCCTCTCTCTCTCTCTCTCATATCTTTTCAACTCCCTCTCTCTCCTTCTTCTATATCTTTCCTTCTTCTATATCTTTCCTACTGTCCCTCCCTATTCTCCTCTCCACACTGTTTCATCCTGTTGGATTTCTATTTTCATATAACTTTACCTTAGCTTAACAACTCTAACATTCTCTCGCTCTCTCTGCTTACTACTTTTATATAGCAAATACATGCATTCTCGTACACACACACACACACATGCACAGGTTCTCATGTACACACACACTCTTTACTCCCTTACAGCACATGACACTGCTGCAGAGAAGTGAAGGTAAGTGGGGGGGCGGATGACATTGCCTGTTCAGGTTAATCACTACAGGCATGGCAATGTTCTAAGTACCGACAACTGAACTAATATGTGATGTGTTCTCCATGATAACCCACCCAGCACTCATTGCTTCAATGTCTGCCTATTATTGAATTTGTTTATGTCAAACAGCTGTTGTCGTGCACAGCTATGTCTATTGCACAGGTCAACCTATCATCGCCTCCCTTTGACATGGAAGAACAGGATTATTTTTCCTTGTCAGTTGGCTGAAGGGAAGAAAGCAATATGATGGATGCAGCTGAAAGATTTGAACAGCTCCTCATCACCTCCTTCAAGGACCACTTGAAGAGAAACACAAAAGTGTGTGCTTTGTGATTGGTGTTGTGCGTTTTGTATAAATGGATGGCAGCTGTGTACAATTTGAGTTGATGGGATTGCATCGATTATGTAAGAGTATTTGCTGTGTTATTCTATTGGGTGATGATTATTTAAGTGTAAGTGCTGTCTTGTTCTGTTGGATGATGGACATTGGTTGTTTTCAGCAGGGCTGTTTTTCGGACTCTATGTAACATTGTGGTCCCTGATATGTTTTTGCTTTCTATGTCATCTTTCTTTTTTATCATTTCTTGTATTCCAAATATTATTGATACTGTTTCTACAGTTTTAAGATCCTTGTATTTTGACAGTTTTTCCCTCTTCCACTTCTTGCCTATCATATCAAAGTGCTGACCTTGTGTCTTGTAGACACTGCTTCAATTACATCTGTAAATATACTCAGGCAAGGCAAGGGTTGCACAGCTGGAAATGATGTGGTCACTTACATCACTGTCCTGGTTGCACAGTTTGTATATGATGTTAGAACCTTTCATTCATTATTATATTCTTGTAATTCTTAGTGACTGAGTATTGGTTCCAAACAGTAAAAATCAGAATTTCTAATTCTTCTTTTATGATATTTTGTCCCCTTGGAAGATTTCTATCACTGCACTTTCTTCTACTCACCTTTTTGTACCTTTGGTATACACTGAGATAGCGCATCACCCTGTCTTGATCACTCTTTCCAGCTCCCATCTAATTATGCCCATTTTGTTGTTGTGGTGGTGGTGGTGGTAGTGGGGCTCTTTTATATTACAAGCTGACTTCACTAATGCCAGGGCAATAAAAAGAACCATGTAGTACTCAATGTAAAGCGGCTGACATTTGAAAGGGCATCCAGCCATCAAACCCGTGCCAAGGTTGATACTGGAGCATGTCACAGTCCTCTGACTTGTCAGATCCTGTTCGACTGATACCAACATGGAAGATTGTAATTATATGATGATAATGATTAAATTCAGTGCAGCTTTTAGTTTTCAAAATTCTTCCCAAGCCAGCTTCTCTCATTATCTTTGATGGAAAATAAGCATCAAAAATATACGGCAGTTGATTGGATCTTAATTACAGCCTTCCTCAATAAATAATTGGTTTTGCACCTAATATATAAATCAAAATTATTATCAGTAATATTGTCATTTTTAAAATTATTTAAATGATTTGTGTTTTAATGAGTTTCTTTAATTAACAAAAAAAAAAGTTAAGCATAATAAACAATTCATTAAAGTTTAGTTTCCTGTCCATGTTACTGGGAGAAAAAATCTATAGGTAAACAAAGGGAAATTATCAAACAAAAACCAAAAAGCTGGAGTAATTAACGAAAATATGACTTTAAAAAGATATTTTCTCCATTTTTCCCAATTGTGAATTATGCATGATACTTGAAGTTATAGGAGTCTTATGAGCAATGGACTGCAGCGTATTAAAAACCAGCTAGCTTATTAACAAGCAACAGTTAAAACTGCAATTAATTAATTTCAGCCAATAATGTGCTGTTTTATATTATTGATTTGAAATTTGCTCATGTTGGAAACCGATCTTGTCCAAATCCATATCATATTCTACTGATTAGTTTATTGTCATTGTAATTACAGTCAGCGATAGGAAAGACAATTTCATTATCACCATTATCATCATTTTAATCAGAAGCAACAGTATGGTAATATTTTACTCATAAAATAATTGCTATCATCTTCATTATAGTGATAATCATCATTGTCATCATCATCAACATTATCATTAGTAGTTGCTGCAGTAATAATTTTATTCTTTTCCTTTATGTCAATATTCTGACCATAATCTAAAATTGGGAGTTGGTAGAAATAATAGCACTGGAGAAGAAATCCCCTTGCAGTGTTATCTTCTTTTATTCATTTGCAGATTTTTTCCCCCCATTTTCTGCCAGGATTGACTTTAATTTCATCCACCAGTGATCAATAAAACAAATAACAGCAATATAATTATTTATTTTTCAATAGTCTAATGTGGAGGGATGGGTTGTAGGCATATTCTTTGCAACTCCTTTAAGACAGGTGAGCTTGATGTGACTAGTACTCTTGCATGTTGTATCAAAAATCATGAGTGACAGACAATTCCAGAGGTGATGATCTAATGAGGAAGGATTGGGGGTAATAGTTTGTACTGGGTCTAAAGGATGAGGCAAAAGAATACAGGTGATAGAAAGAGAATAGCTGGCAGAATTAGGTGAGGATGGAGGTGGAATGAAACCAGCTGTCTGAAAGGAACTAAAAGTAGTAGAGAAAACACCTTGATGAGACTGAGCATCAATAAATATGAGTGGGGTGAGAACTGATTTCTAACGTACCCCCCCCACACACACACAAAGATCAGCGAATGTTAGGAATAGGAACTTAGTTGTAGCCTTGTATTTCTTTTATATTTGTCTCATAAGGAATATGGTATCCATGCTACCTCTTCATGGGACAGAATCAAGTTTCATAGAGAATTAATTTCATTCCTATGAACTAAATATATCATTGCTACTTTCAATAGTAAATGGTACTTCTGCATCATTGATATGTCATTATGGCTAAACACTGTCTTATAAGGAGATTATAATAAGAGATTAGCCCCATGGAACAAATCCATGGTCAAAGACATTCCAGTTGTGACCATCTTGTCTTTTTAAGACTGGATGGAGCTATACCATCTCCTTGTGCTTAGTTGTTTAAGACAGCAGAGTGTCGATCACGAGAGATTCAGCTGCAATTTCTAGCAAAGTGAACAACTATTTGGCAGTTCCCTCTCATTGAGAACTAAATATTTCTGTTAAAGGGGCTGTGTAATACCAAAGTATAAACCATTTTGCTGCAATAATGGTACACTAGCAACTCCATTATTTGTCTCAATAAGACAGATTAGGTACCTACCTCGAATTGTATTGAGAGATAAAGATATAGAATATCATAATATCCATTTTTTAAAATTTTTAGTAGAACCAAAGAGTTTCTGAACTAAAACCAAAAGAATCCCAGAGACATTATGTTCTATGGTGTACCCTCTGAACCACAATCCAAGATAAGGTGCTGGCAGAAGGATCTGAACTTAAAGCCTGGAGCATGGTATGAACAGCTTGACCATGTGACTTTGTAGCCCAGCAATTTAACCTTATAAGTATTTCTTAAGATATCATAAACTATTTTGTTATTGAAGACTTATATATAAAACGTAGATAGATAAATGTATTTAAACAAAGAATACTTTCTTGATAATATTCTATCAATAATTTCCATTAGAAGATATACTCTGTGTGTGGGTGTACGTGTATGTGTGTAATATTAAAGTTATAAAAGTAATTTATTTAAGTATTGTTGAAGAATTCTATATTTGCTTCATTATAAAGGGATTTACTATAGAGACCAGATGTCTGGTGATAGAATTTCATAAAAGGAAGTGCTCTCTACCACTAATCTATAAACATCTTGCCATTGAAAGACACATAGTAATCTTATATTAATAAAAAGATTTACATTGAAAAATTATACTGTTTGTAATTTATTACAATCTGGCATTCAATTATCTTTTTCTTTTTAGTTTATGATGCTGAATAATTTTAAAGATTCAATGTCTGTCTTTCTCTGCACTATTTATCATTCAGTTCTTCTTTGTGTGTGTAAGATAGTGGATGAATATTTGTGTGTGTGAGAGAAATAGAGAGAGAGAGGGAGAGAGAGAGAGAGAGAGAGAGAGAGAGAGTGAGAGAGAGAGAGAGAGAGAGTATGTGTGTTTGTGTGTAGGATTTTTTAATTAGTCCAAGAAGGAATAAGGATAGTGCTATGCCTACAGGTGTTGGCTATCATGGAATTGCATTCCCGATTCTCCCCTACAAGGCTCTTCACACTATTCAGCCTGTTTCTTCTGAAGCCCTCAAATAAAGCTGATGGGCATCTTGTAGGTTGGTATCTGTAGGAAAAGACTGGGTGAAGAGAGAAGTCCAGAAAATTTGCAGCTCTGGAAAGGATAGCTTTGTGCAAAGTGTTATGTATTGGGTTTTAGAAGCATGATGGAAGGAAAAAGAGATTGATGAAGAAAATATGTAGAGAGCTTGTTCAGAGGAGCAGAAGTGATTGATATAGCAACAGAAATGCCAAAGAAGAAGAATTGCACATATGAAGAAAAGACTGTAACATGTTGGGGAATGGATCCATGCCAGTCAGTAAAATAACCATATCAAACCACACCACTTTTTGAATTGATCATCTTCAAAGATTCCATTTTTTCTTTCAATTCCTACTGAAACAGGTATATGTACATATGTGTGTGTGTGTGGATGGGTCGTAGTGTATACAGGGAAAGACTAAAAGAAGTGAGACTCAACTTCCTTGAGCAAAGATGCAAAAGGTATGTGGTTAAGAGCCAGATGGTTTAGTGCCTAACTTTGTGGTTGAAAGCTAAACCTAACTCTGAACTGGAAGCCACTTTATAGTATCAGTCGTCTGCCCACTCTTTGTCTAGTGTAGGGACCCAATACTGTAATGGCTTAGGGTTCATTGGTCCATAGCTTTTCAATACATTATGAAAATACCTCAGAGATCTATGTCATAAATGTGGATGTATTCAAGATATACTATGATGAATTTTTGTCTGAGAGATGAGATGATCCCACGTCTCTTTTAAAGGGCAACATTTTAAAATTTACTCAGTCACCAAAACCAAACAAAGCAAGAAGCACATGGAAATGAAATGAAATAAACTAACAATCAATCCAGTTGAGGTGCCCCAGCATGGCCACAGCTTCTAATAAAACAAAAGTAAACACACACATCCCTTATCAGCGTTGGAATAATCTTTGGCAGTTCTGTTTGTTTTTGTTTTTTTCATAGAGTACAGATTTCTTCCTCCAAATATCTTTTAATTTCCTTTTATTTTTGAATTAGGTAAAATTTATTTGAAAAATTTGAGATTCTTTATTAACATTGATTAGCCTCCTGTTCAAAGTTAATTTTAATTTAATTATAATTGTATGTTTCTTTTTTTGTTTTCTGATGGTATTTTCCATTTATTCCTGCCTAGAAAGTCACTTTCAAATTCTTTTGTAATTGCTGAGATATTTCAGACCTTAAAAAGCAGATTCAAGCATATGAAATAATCTGTTCTTAAAACTTATAATGTTAGTGAAGCAATTTCTTAGGATTTCAAGTGGTTCTGCTAAATCCATAGATTTGGATGGAACCCTGTTGAAACAGCTCTTCAAGAGAAGAAGTGAGGGACTGTTGTATATTCTTTGCAATACTTCTGTTAATATATTCGTTCAACCAATCCTCTTAAGTTCGCAAAAAATTGAGGAAAGAGAAATAATTCTGAAGCATTCCATCATAGTGTTTAAAGGAAATATACTTCTTTTGTATTCTTTTTTAAAGCTTTTGTCATATATTTGGTTTCCTGAAAGCTCTCAAGATATTTAAGTCATGGAATACATATATATAATTTTTGTATTAAGATTACTTTATTTATAATTACTGTACAAATTTGATCTGAGACAAGTCATGAAGATTTCTGAATAACGTATTATACTATTCTTCATTTTTCATATTCAGTTTGTATAGATAATTGGTGCCTTGCAGTTGAAACATATAATCAACAATCTATGCATTATATTCTTGGATTATAAATCATTAATTAATATGCTATATACTAAAATTAGCAATCGATAATCTGTTAATGCAAACACACACACACATATGGTAATAAGACACATATGAACCTCACAAGATTCATCTTAGTTCAGCTAATCAAGACATTTATTTACTAAGGGTGCTCGGAGATTAATTATATATATACATACTCATTATATACAGATACATACATAATCACTTTTTAGCATAAATATATACATTCACACATATTTTCCAACCCATACTTGCTTGTTAAAAGCAGACATAAAACCGATACTGATTTTATATCACCATTATCATCATCATCATTATAACAATTTCTATATCTGCGTCTCCAACTTTACTTGGCTTAGACAATAATTCCTGAGACAGTATTCTGTGGTTTGATGTTCTTCCTGTCGCCAACACTTCTTTGCCAAGTAAGAGTTTATTTCACTGCTCTTTACACACTAAAATTTTTGAGCTATGGAACATGTTTACAAGAGGCATAAACAAATGTCACCATTTTGTGCTGACAGTGTTTATATGAGATGCCACAACAGAGAATTTAAGAAGGGCTGCCCTTGGGATCTCCTCTATGCTGATGACCATGTTCTTATAGCTGAATCACTACCAGAACTAGAGAAGAAGTTTCAGGTGTGGAAGCAAGATCTAGAATCAAAGAGTTGATTTAACAAAGACCAAAGTCTTAGCTAGTAGGAAAACAGAGAAATCACAAATCCCATCAGGGCAATAGCCCTTCTCATTATGTAGAAAAGATGTAGGTAGAAACTCCATAAGATGTACCCAGAGCAAGCTATGGACACATTAGAAGTGCAGTCGTGTCAGGAGGTTAACAGAGAAAGTAGTCTTTGTGTGTAGCAGGTGTATAGGCACAATAAACACTAGGAATGTACAAAGGAATAGACTTTGTCTAAAGCCCAGGGCAATACTTAGAAGTAGTAGATAGTTTCTGTTAGCTCAGTGACCAAGTCAGCAGTGGAGGAGGATGCTCTGAAAGCATAGCTGATAGAATAAGAACAGGCTGGGTGAAGTTCACACTGTTGCTACTTTTGTTGATAACAAAGAGTGTCTCTCCCTTGGAGGTAAAGGCAGATTGTATGATACCTGCATGTGAACGGCCATGGTGCATGGCAGTGAAACATAGGCTATAACTGTAGAGAGCCATGCAAAGGTTTGAAAGCAATGTAACTGGTGTGTTCCACTGGCTGTGCAGTGTCAGTGTGCAAGTACGACAGAGTGTAAGTGTCTTAAGAGAAAAAGGTGAGTATAAGGGGCATCAGCTGTTGTGTGCAAGAGAGAAGACTGTGCTGGTATGGCCATGGGATGTGTTTGGATGAGGACAACAACAGAAAGAAGTGTTGATTTCTATTTGTTGAGGGAACCTGTGGTTGAGGTTGACTCAGGAAGATGTGAAATGGGCAAATATAATGTTCCAATGTTGAGTCCCATGCAGGCAATGGCAAGTGGCTTAGACAATTGGTGATTTGCTGTGCTTGAGAAGACGCATGAAGCTAAGTGAAATTGTAGTCGTGGCCAGTGTCAGTGACATGTAGAAGTCTCTTGATATACTCTGTGGGGTGGCTGGATTTAGAAAGGTTCATCCAGCCCTAGAAACCAAGCCAAACCAGACTGGAGTCTGGTGCAGCTATCCAGCATACGAGTCAAACTGCCCAATATATGACAGCATGGGAAATGAACACTAAATGATGATGATGATGATGATGATATATACACAACAGGCTTCTTTCAGTTTCTATCTACCAAATCCACTCAGAAGGATTTGGTCAACCTGAGGCTGTGTAACTGTTGTTTGATTATTGAACAAGTGTTTACTTTTGAAATAATAAACATATTTCCCTACTCCAAACCAAGTATTGAGTTCTACAGTAGATTTTGTTGACAGCTTGTATAAGATGCACTTGTATCAGTTTTACAGTTTTTACATTCTTGTATGTGTGTGTGAGTATGTGCATATGTATTCATGTAGGTGTATACACACATACATACATACATACTCACTGGAAGCATAAATATATGTGTGTGTGCATGTGTATAGGTATGTACTCAGCTACACATATACACACCCACACAATCTAACAACATCAATTAGTAATCCATATTTTCTCTAACAATATTTATGAATAATGTATGACTGCAGCACTGCTTGAATCTGCTTCCACACACACACATGCACAAGTCCAGACGCCCACGCAAGCATACAGACATACATGTACATGAGTAATACATGAGCAATACATGAGCAATACATGCATGTGTATACATACATACATACACGCACACACACACGGACTCACACACATACATGTAGGTATGCACTGTCTTATTTGTTAGAACTGTAGGCACAGAATTAGAATGTTGAACATTGCAGATATCTTGTAAAATTAATCTGCCATGTTGAACACATTAATTACACTTGATATCTTTATATCCATGACATCAGCATATATATATGTATATATATATATATATATATATATGATCGTGAAGAATATTATCTTTGGTGGTCATGAGAGATAATTAAGGCTCTACTGTTTTTTTAGGGAGTTTTTAACTGACGGTAGTTTAAGGCAAGAGGATGCTAGAAGGTGTCAGTCAGTTAAGCAATAAGATGTTGGAATTTCTTGGAAACAGGTTTTTATCTTAACTCTTGTGGAAGTTTATCTTCTCTGATGCCCTTTCAGATAAGTTTTGAAAATACATGTGAAACCCTGGCAAAGCAATATTCTTCACTTATGTGTAGCTGAGATTTTTCTTTAAGCAGCTACTTCTCAGTATGGGCAGTGTAATGTTAGAATAGTTGACTTTTTAATTTATATATATATATATATATATATATGATACTTTTTATAATTATGAGTATAATCATAATTAGGGTTCGGCAAAAAATTTGCCTCACCACATACTGAACAATTGTTTTTTAGTATATGTTGTCTGGGAGTTTCTTATTATAGTAGAAGAAATAGCTAGATTCTTTGGCTGCTATTTCTAAAGTTTGGTGAAGCAAAATTTTTGCAGAACCCTAATTATAATTATAGTCATAATTATAAAAAATATTGTTTAAGTTTACCAAAAATGGTCCCTTTAACATGCCAAATGCTACTTGCTGGAATTATTAATTATAAATTAATTGATTAAATTTACCCTTTATTATTATTGATATATATATATATATATATATATATATATATATATGACTGACAACAAATATTGCTTTGCAGAACACAAGACATATTAACCACATAGAGAAACTGTATTACGTTTAAGTATCTCATCACATGAATAGGGAAATGTCTATGGAAGCATGTTATTTAAATGTGGATTTACTGGTCTTCATTATTTTCTGAATTTGGTTTACAGGAAAAAATAAGAAATGTTGTGTAAAAGAATTTGAATGTAGGCACATGCATGGGTGTGTAGTAAGAAGCTTGTTTCCCAACCTCATAGTTCAGGGTTCAGTCCCACTGCGTGGCAACTTGGGGAAGTGCCTTCTACTATAGCCTCAGGTTGGCCAAAGCCTTGTGAGTGGATTTCGTAGACGGAAACTGGAAGAAGCCAGTCGTGTATGTATGTGTGTGTGTGTGTCCTTGTATTTGTCCACCACCATCGCTTGACAATTGATGGTGGTGTGTTTATGCCCTTGTAACTTAGTGGTTCAGCAAAAGAGACCAATAGAATATGGACCAGTACTTGAAAGCAAATAGTTCTGGAGTCGATTCATTAGATTAAGATTCTTCAAGGCAGTGCCCCAGTATGGCCACAGGCCAATGACTGAAACAAGTAAAAGATAAAATATCTTTTTTGATATAATACATCTAAGAATTATCTCCATTATACAAGGCAGCGAGATGGGAGAACCATTAGCATACCAAGCAAACTGCTTCATGGAATTTCCGCTGTCTTTACATTCTGAGTTCGAATTCTGCAAAGGTAGACTTTACTAGCTCACTGCCTTATATAAGAATAATAATGCATGGTTAACATAAGTACCAGTTATCAGTTTAGCATTCATGTTGATGTAATCGACTTACCCCACCTCTTCCCTAAAACTGCTGGCCTTGTGCCAAATTTTGAAACCATTATTACCTTCATATCCATCATTAGTTTTTAATATTCAGTGTGCAGAAGAGGATTGCAGCAAGTACTTTCCTGAAATTACAAATTTAGGAATTAGAAAACACTTCAAATGTTAAATAATATATGTAAAAGATATTCTTAATCATAAAATTTTAATTTCAAAGATCATCAAATCTCATTTTTTTTTTAGAAACGAGAACATGCTTTTAATATTTTCATTCCCTTTAAGGCAACAAGCAGGCAGAATTGAGTTCAAATTCTGCTGAGGTTGACTTTACCTTCCATTCTTTCAGGATCAATAAAATAAGTACCATTCAATGTAACTGACTTCCCACCTCTCAAATTTGCAGGCCTTGTGTCTCCAAAGCAAAAATTTTTTTAAATCCCATTTATGTTTTAAGTGGTTTGTTCTTTACTCCTCCTCAATTGTGTTATTCTAAGATAACATATCTTTACCTGACAGAATAAGAACTAAGACCCTCTAGTTCTAAATTAATAATAAGTTTCTTATCATCTATGCTACTGATGCATTTAATGTGAGGAGCATAAAGAATATGTTCATAAGACTACATCATGGATAAGTGTGCTGCTACAATTAATTCATAAAAAGAGGTTTATTAGTGCAAATTCAGCACTAAGTAACTAGTTGACAATCTATCTATCTATTTATCCGCTCAGTCAAAGTCGACTCTCAGTTACTCGATGGATCAGTGTCCTCCAGCCAGTTCTATCCTGGGCCGCTTCTTTCAGATTGGCTATGTCCATTCCCATATCACTCTTGATGGTGTCAAGCCAGCGGGTTCTTGGTCGGCCTCTTCCTCTCTTGCCACTGACCATTCTGAGCATGATGTCCTTCTCCAGGGATTTTCTCCGCATAATATGACCAAAATACGTCAATCTATGCTTGGTGATCCTAGCTTCTAGCGACAGTTTCAGCTTGATCTGGTTAAGAACTTCTCCATTGGTGAGCTTCACTGTCCATGGAATCCGTAAAAGTCTTCTCCAACACCAAAGCTCGAATGCATTAATTCTCTTCTGGTCAGCTTTCTTTAGTGTCCAGGTCTCGCATCCATATGTTGCTATTGGGAAGACAATTGCATTCACCAATCTGCATCAAAATATGGTGTGAATGTAAAGATTATCAAAAATATTTCTTCCCTAAAGATGAAGCTAATTAAATATTTAAACATTTAAAATGTTTAGAAATCACTAATTTTGAATCACCCAGATGTATCATTTCTTATATATCAAAAACAGTTTATTGAAGGCCTGTTTACAAGCAGTTTTGATGGTCATTGTTGAAGACATCTGACAGAACCTGACATGGACAAACTGGCCCAAACTGTCTCAAAGAAGTGGCAGAAATGTATGAAAGTATGTATGGAAAACAAATATATTGAGTTATTCAAACATAAAGTATTTCGTAATGTGTCACCTACCATGTAGTATCATGCAAATGAGCTGGGCTTGACCCATTTTTGGAAAGAAAGACAATCTTGAAGAGTTGTTAAGAAGCAGTAACAAGTTACTTCTGTCCTTGTCCAAGCTGCCAAAAAGTCCCTTCTGGAACTACTTTCATAGTGATATTAGATGAGTGCACATGATACTCTATCTATTTATTTAGGATTCCTGTTTTATTGACATTCTAATAATTATGCACACACACACAGTTATAACTGTGAAACACTGATTTATATAAAATATATATCTCATTCGCAGTTCTATTTACCTCTATCTATTTAGTGTGTAATAAGGCTAAAAAAGCTTCTGAATTTTAAATAGTAATTAGGTTAATGAAGTAAGTGAAACAATTAGTACAATTTGTATGCAATCTTATAAAAGCTATTTAATATGAATTTACTTAATTAATGAAATCATAAATTATTGCATGCTGACCCACTATTTAAAAGTCATTTTTATGAGCTCCATACTTGAAGGAAACGGGGGTTCCTTTATTTCCTGTGAAGTCATGAAAATATATTTGATATCTTCAATATGCAATTATTGTACATTTTCTTTGTAACTTCATAAATGTATGCACTTTATTTGTATTGTTAGCATAGAGGATTTAATTATCCAAATCGTGAAATATATAGCCATTTTGAATCCAAATGAATTGCACACATCAATGAAAGAGTTTATATATATATATACCTGACTGACCTTCCAAAAATAGCAATCAAATCTCCCTCTGCAATCTTAAAAAAAGAAGGACATATTCATGGCTTTATCTCAATTAATTTTGTAAATAGTGAATAACTTAGTTAAAATAACTTTCTTATTATTAAACTGTTTGTAACTTAAATTAACATGTAGTTTTGGTGAGAGGTTAGAATTTAGATCACTTTAACCATTTAACATTCAAACTGACCATGTCCTGCCTAAATATTCTACCTGTCTTTTGTTCAAACCAACCAGATCCAGTCTCTCACACCTACCCTACAATGTACTTCTCAAAATAAACAATCACATCATAAAATTCCTGAAGCTACGAGATGATGCAGGATTAATTGAAAACCCTTTGAATTAATAAGCACAACATTTGACAGGAAAATCTGAATGTTAAAGGGTTAAAGGTGAAAGTTTGTATCAAGGGGTTAAATAAAGTAGGCTTTTAAAGCAGGGTGGTCATGAATAGAGTACCATTGATCATAAATCTGCTGCTGCTGCAACAGAGATGATCTGCAGAAAACAACAAGAATTCAATTCTCTCTAACATCCGAAGGTTAAGGCTTTACAGATTTTGTGGTTGCATATTTGAAGAGTGTTTTTCAAAATGGAAGAAAGCCATTTTATAAAAGTAGAGTCTTGTTGCTTATATAAATTTTCAAAAAATTAATTTTAACTGTTAATTGAATTTCCTTTTTGAAATTCCTTTTTTAGCATTATCTGGTATGGTACAACCTTTATGAATTGCAATAAAAGCTTTCTCTCCTCTGCTCTTCCTCTCTCTCTTTCTCTCCTTCTTACATAATGTTTTAACATAATATTCTTTACTGTCAATTGTTAACTATTTCTAAGTTGGCTGGAATACATTTCCTTTGAAATTGTCTCCAAGCGCCTTAATAACGTAAAATTTAATATTTGTTGGAAACAGATTTCCTCATACAAAATGTTTAATTAATAAGTTATCTCACTTTTGTATAACTCAAATATAACATTTGCTGTAACTAACACATCTTTCTTTTCTTTCTTTCTTACAGGTAAGTGGAATAACAGATTACATTAAAAATCAATTCTGAATAAAACTGCAAGTAACATGGATATATATATATACTTTTTCATTATTATTATTATTATTATTATTTTATTTTCCTTATATATTATCTTATATATTATAAACTCATGTTTTGGGTTGTATTTCTTGAAGTTATTCAAACAAATCTGCACACACACACACACACACACATCTACTGCCAAAAGAATTTACACATGTTTATAAAATCTTTTGGCTGTTAATCATTCCTACTTACTATCACTTAACCGTTTTGTTATCATATTAGTGTTGAAGCTCACTGCCTTTCTTTAAACATATTTAGGAAATAAAGAATCCAGTAAAATAATTATGATGCTGGTGTTTGGTGCATAAATTAACGTAGAATATTGATGAAAGTTTGGAGATTATGGAAGTTTGTGTCATGTAGCTGAGAGCAATCTCAGGATGATTGAGTTGATGAAAATGAGTTATGTCTGTTTATATATTTGAAGAAACCATAGTATTATCCACCTAAACGACTCATAGATCTATTAAAACTATACTTTCTATTGTAGGATCCTCAAAAAGCTGAGTTTATTTATGTTTACTTATTTTTCTTTCCCATACATTAATGTGTTTATAACAATCTTTAAATATACAACAAGGAAAAAACAACAAACTATATAAATTGATTTTTAAAAAATTAACAATATTAACTAACTTTATGTTTTCCATACGGAAAATAATTTTTCTTCATTTGAGAGAAAAACTGAACCCTAGTTAGCAAAATATTTTACCATTTATTCAGATTAGTTTTCATTCTGCGTGTCTAAAATGTCTAAAACAGCCTTTTAATATTTTTTTCATATATATATATATATAAACTGCATTTAGAAGCAAAGATCAAAAGTGCTAAAAAAAAAGTTTAATTTATTAGTGGTTTGTCAATTGCTCAAACTCTTTGTGGGTTCAATACCCATTTGAAATTATAGAATGAAAAATGAAATATAAGTGATTCCATTTTTTTTCTTTTTTTCCCCTTACAAACATTCTTCTGTTGATTGAAGTCATAAATTATTGTAATTTGAAGACAAAATGTTGTTTCCAAAAGGAAAATATATAAGACAGGCTTAGTAACACTTCAGATGGGCTGAACTAATTGGTTTAAAGTAACTTAATAATATTTTAAAAGAAAGAAAATAATTTCAAAAAAATAACAGCATTTGATTTTAATTTTTATTGACACATTTAAATAAATGAAATTTTCAAATTTAATGTGACATGTCTAATAAATGCAGAAACAAAACAGATCTGTAATGTATTTATTTAAATATTATATCAAAGAATTATTACATTTGCTCCTAATTAAATTGCTGAAAATTTTCGTTGCCAACTATTGTAATTACAGTGTTGATGTGCAACTCCAAAGAAATGTTGTAATACTTCAGACTATCCTGTATTTATCTCAATTTCTTTTACTGATTGTTGTTCTGCATACATGCCAATTTTTGTTTTTATATATATAAAATGAGATGATCAACAAATTTATATTTTTTAAATTTCTTGATTTGATTTTTAAATGTTTTTTTTTTTCCTTTTGTACTTTACTGGATATCATACTATTATTTGTCTTCTGTTCCTCTCATCCTATCATCAGACATTTGTAATTATATTACAGAATTATTTTCTGTGAAAAAAGAAAAAAAACGTTCTAAAAGATAAATCAAAAAACCAAAATTATCAAAGGTGTTAGCATTAATCTGCTTAACAGCAGCATTCAATATATTTTGTTCTGCACAGGAAATTTCAAATTTTCTTACTTCCTTCTCCCCCATTATTCTACCTTTGCTTCTACCCTCTCCCTTGATCCATTCTCATACATTTATGGAAAAACAAAAGAGTTTCTGAGTTTGTATTTGGCAGTCGACCAATTTTTACTGAAAAGTTTTATTGATTAAAGAAACTTTTACAAAGCACAAATTGTATCATCTCTGGGAAGACCAGTGTGAAATTTTTGACAGGAATAAATAGCAGCTGGTCACTCTCTGATTTACTTGAGATCATGATATACTTTTGGTAAAACTAAGATCACTACAAAATTAATATTTATAGTAGCTTTTGTGAAGTTCAGTTTCTTTGCAACCATTTGTTTGAGTCTCCTTGTCTCCTTGTCACAATCTCTCCAGCCTTTCCTCCTTTCTCTCATCCACCCCATACAAGATTAAACTGTTTAGTAAAACCTGATATTTACAGAGCACTATAATTTATGATATTCACTGAGAGAGAAATCAAAACTGAAATTCAGATTATATTACAGCTTCTTCTCTAAAAACAGATCAATGATATTTTATAAATATATTTGACTCATTAGAAAAACAGGAATAAAATCCACATCTAGAGCAGCTTTACCGCTTGAAATCAATATTCACTTTTAAAAAGAACTTTGTTACAGATTAAAAAAAAAACTCAACTCTCTTTTCCTTCTCTCATCTCTGTCTTATTTTATTTTATTCCAGAGGCTTTTATTCATCTTTTTTTCATAGCTTTTCTCTATTTATTTTCATTATCTCCTGTTAATATTTCTCTCACACACGTATTTTATTTCCTCTCCATGTTTTTATATATTTCCTTTAACTCACATTTGCTTTCCCCCCCCCCTATTCATTACTTGCCTTAATTCTCATCAGTTTCAGCTCCATCACCACCCCACATTTCTATCAGTTTCATATAACCCTCTTCTTCTCTCATTTTAATTACTACATTTTATCATCTTTTTCCATTTTGACACTAGCCTCCCTTACATTTTCATTTCCCCTTTCATATCTGCCTCATCACTCATTTACATTCACGCAATTTTCTCTCTTTCAGTTTCACTATCCCCCCACTCTCTCTCTCTTGTTCTTCTCCCTCACTCTCCTCACTTGATGCTGTAGTTTCTGTTAAACTTTTCTTCATGTCTTTTTAAAAAATACTCTCCATTATTAACTAACTCCCTTATCTCATTTCATTATCTCTAGCTTTCCTATGCATTCAAATCAATACATGTGTGTGTATCAGTATGCATGCATTTGCGTGTACATGTTAATAAATATTTGTATATATTCATGTATATATATATATATATATATATATATATATATATATATATATGCATGTATGTATATACTCTTTTACTCTTTTACTTGTTTCAGTCATTTGACTGCAGCCATGCTGGAGCACCGCCTTTAGTCGAGCAACTCGACCCCGGGACTTATTCTTTGTAAGCTCAGTACTTATTCTATCGGTCTCTTTTGCCGAACCGCTAAGTGACAGGGACATAAACACACCAGCATCGGTTGTCAAGCAATGCTAGGGAGACAAACACAGACACACAAACACACAGGCACACACACACACACACATATATATATATATATATATATATATATACATATATACGACGGGCTTCTTTCAGTTTCCGTCTACCAAATCCACTCACAAGGCTTTGGTCGGCCCGAGGCTATAGTAGAAGACACTTGCCCAAAGTGCCATGCAGTAGGACTGAACCCAGAACCATGTGGTTGGTAAGCAAGCTACTTACCACACAGCCACTCCTGCGTCTATATGTATTATGTATATATATATGCATGTATGCATATATATATGTATTATGTATATATATATGTATGTATATGTATGTATGTATATATATATGTATTTATGTATATATATATGTATGTATATATATATATGTATGTATATATATGTGTGTGTGTTTATCTATGTAGTATAGTATAGATATACATATGTATATACATATATATAAGTATACATATATATCTGTATATATATATATATGTATATTTGCATATATATATGTATACACATATATATGTATACGTATAAAACTTACTTGGAAAAGGTGTGGCGTTCGATCATATAATAATATATAAATATATGCATCTATATATACATATATGCACATACCTACATCTATATGTATATATATATACCTATATGGGTACAGGACATCAAAAAACATTGACCACAATGAGAAACGAAAACAAAAACGAAAACATGGAAATGAACATTTTTCAAACAATGTAAAAACAGAGTACAAGGAATATTCCCCTTCTTCAGTTGTCCCTGTTTGATTTACTCCACGTTTCGAATGTAAGGACAAGACGTGACTTCATTGAAACAGTCCTTCCTGCACAGCAAATTAAATGAGATTTGGGATTTTTTGCAGAGGGGTAAAAATAGTAACAAGAACAGGACAGTAAGAACAAAACACGACATTAGAAACAGTAAAAGAACAAAGAGAATAACACAGTAAAAACAAACGATGAGGGATATATATATATATATATATATATATATATATATATATTATATTAAATGAGAGATTAAACCACTATTAGGCAAATACAATGAAAAACTTAAGCCAATACATAAGATTAATTTATATTATTTTAAATATATATCAAAATTATTATATATATATATGTATGTATATGTATGTATATGTATGAATATATGTATATATTCATACATACATATATATATATATAGATACATGTATATATATATATATAAACTGACTCATTTTTCAGTCATAGGACTCTAGTCCTCCCTCCCACCTGTATGTGTGTGTGTACCAGAGGTTAGTTACAATGTGTTGCTCTGAGGTTTTGTATGAATTAAATATGAAAGAAAAATAAATTATAGAACTACTCTAAGAAAGAAATCTATGGAAGGTTGTATATGGAATGTATGGTAACAACAGAACAAAAATATCATCATCATCATCACCATCATCATACATCTACTTTCCATTTGTTGCACAATTGAATAGGATTTGGTGTGTCAGGTGAACATGTCATGTTCTGCCATCGCCGTTATGACATACCTGTGTCTATGGCTATATTCCTTTCGTAGAGACAAGCACTTGACAGAGTGTACTGGGTGCATTCTTATGCATTGCCAGCATTTGTAAGGTCACTCACACCTGGTAAGTCTAAAATAACTGCCACACCTGAGAGAAGAATTGCGAGGAAGAGGGTAATGGCTTTAAGGTGATGAAAGGGGTAAGAGTTGTGCAAGAGACAAGTTTATTGTTGTGAGAGGGAGGTGGTGGAGTGAGTAACTGGTTATATAACATACGGAGGAGCATTATGGAATGGGGGAAAGGAGGAGTTATAGTGTCAGGGGTAAGTGGAGAAACAGAGAAAGGGGAAGAGTAGAAGGATTATGCATAGGGGGAGGAGTGTAGGAAGGATGCAGCATTACCCCATGATATACAGGTGAATATAATTCAAAGGTGTGTGAGGAATGGGGTGTGAGGTAGAGTAAGAAGGATTAGGACAACAAAGGTGTGAAGAGACTGTAGGGAAAAGGGACTTTGTGTATTATGGGAGGAGAGAAGATGTTGGGGGTCATGATAGAGGGGTTTCAGTGGTTGAGAAGCAGTGAGGAGATGATGATGATGATGATGATGACGATGGCTAGGAAAGATGACTGTATGTTGCTGAGTTGCTATGAAGAGAACACTGTTGCAGAAAGAGGAATCAAACTGAAATCCGAGGGTGACTTGTGCGACTGAGAGTTTCCTTATTGACAGGAACAATGTAATGGAATTAAGGAAATGCATTCAACTGATAACAGTATTAAATATAAATGTAATTTTCTGAAGATTTTGACAGTTCCAATAGTGAAGCATTGATGGCATTTGATACTAAATGAAGATAATGTATAAAAGCAAATTCTCTATATAAAATAAATACCGGGAATATTTGACAAAAGAAAAACTGGCTTTTATATCCATCTTGATAAGGAAGAAGCAAGACTGAAGTTTCCATTTAGCCCCATATATATTTTGCAATTTCAAGTTTCAGTAATCTTGTTACTGTTTGTTAATCTTTCTAAAGATTTGCTCAAATATTTCTGAGAAATAATTAATTTAGTCTTCTGTCAATAAAAGAAGTTGTTATACAGATAATCATTTTTATTATTTATATTATAATTTGTAAATTTTCGAAGGCATTATCATTGTAGGGATTCAAATAACTTTTAATGGAATCAAAGAAGATGAAAATAGAAATTTATGAGTTGTCTATTGGAAGTTTTGATGATTAACTTGTAATATAAGTGCTGGAATATAACATGGCAACATTCTTTGACATGGAAAATAAACCTGCTGCGAAACTCTATTTCCAACTAAAAACTGATAAACATGAACATGAAATATTTTAGTAGGTTCATTTCTTCTCATGTACTGTTAGAAAGATGTGAGGACATGTGACGTTTGTTAATGGGGTACCCTACAGAGTCTGTAATTGATTGAAGATTTAAATTATTATGATATACTTTCTCAGTTTAGGGAGAAAAAAAATGAAATATGATATTGAAATTCTTTTCTAATAGAGTGTAACTTATTTCAGGTTTAGTTGACTAAAAAGGGAAATTAGTATTTCAGGAATGAAAAGAACCACTGACAGTCAAATGCATCTGTTTTATTTCATATTTTAGCGACAAAATATTTTTTTAAAAAAAGACAAAATCTTATTGTAAGTTAACTTTTTAATGTTACACGCATTAGATATGTTAACATGAACTCATCTCTTTTGATCTCTACCTATCTGAGACTGCTTCTGGTTCTGTGACACAAAAGACTTAATATTCAAATTAAAACTTCCCATCATAATTCTATGCAAGGCTCTGGCATGGCTGGGTTGAGAATGAAAAGCAATTGCATTAAAAGCATGTTAAAGCATGAAGAATGTATTTACTAACATAACTAAGAATTTCCGGTCCCTGTTAATTGAGTAGGAACTTCTTAGCTACAGGTACAAGGAAACTGGGAGTAGTGACGGAATGAATTAGCTTCTTCTGAATAAATAAGCTCATTCTTTCACTTGTACTTCAAACATATATATATCTATACACACTCACATGCACGTATATATCTATATATATATATATTATATATATATATATATATATATGTGCACTATATACATATATACACACTCATACACACATGTATATATATATATACACACACACACACACACACATATATACATATATACACACTCATACACACACGTATACATATATACACACTCATGCACAAACACGTATATATATATATAAACACACTATACATATGCATTTGCATGTGTATGCATACATTCAGTAGAGACCTTCACCATAGTTTTGAATGTGCGCGCGTGTGTGTGTGTGTATGTGTGTGTGTGCGTGTGTGTGTGTGTGTTAATTGATAGCAGTCAGCTTCAATTGAGTCATCTTGACTTCATCACCGATCATGTTTCTGTGTTGGTTTCCATTATCATCTCTGAAGTTCCCCAATTATGCTGGCTCCAGGCCTCTTGGGCTATCCCTATCTCCACTCTTATGGTTGTTCTGATAGGCAACTTAAGCCAATTAGATACATAATTACTAATAGCTAGCACATGGTACATGGTAGATAGTCGTTGTGGAATAAATTGTGCTAATATTAATGAAATAAACTACTCTTGTTATAATTTCAGTGCTTGTTTCAGAGCATTCTCTATTAATATAAAATTGGTAAGCAGGTCATTTTTATTCTCAAACACAATTGTATGAGATAGGTTTAGTGTGCTATAATGTTTTACCTCTGTGCAGTCATATTATGTAGCAATGAATATTTTTAGATTGCCACTAACATTTCACTTCTCTGTCTGTGGAATGAAAGAAGAAAAAAATGACATACAGAGAGGAATTCCTATCTTGTGCTTTGGTAACTAATTTTCAGTTTTTTTTTTTTTTTACTTCTAAATTACATTACAATAAGATTAAAAAAACATAGTCTTTATCAGTTTTCTTTGAAATTATATTAATTTATAGATCTTCTCAGTGAAAATTATTCATCAATATATTTACTGAAATTGCTCGCTCTGAGTACACTGGGTGGGGTGGGGGCGAGTTTTAAATTTTTAATGATTTAATTATTTCGAACTTATTTTACAAAATTATTGGCATTAATTTGCATCTTCTGAAACAGTTATATTTTATCTTTTTTACGTATTTAAAGTAGTTTTTTTTCTTAAATTACTATTTATTTTATTTTGATATATCACTTTGTAAATAGCATTGTTGATTATAATTTCCAACAAGCCAATCATAGCTCCACTGTAGATATGATGTTGAGAATGATAAGGGAGCATCTGTCCAAGTTGGAAGGAATAAGTATCACATGGTTTTCTTGGTTAAACTTTTATGCTATTTTGTGCATCTTACACAAATATGCAAATGATAAACACTACACACACACATTTAGATAGATAGATAGATGGAGGTTTAGCAATGTAGTTAAAATTTGCTTTAAAACCTTCTTGTTGTAACTTCAAATTCAATGCATGGCATCTTAGCGAAAAGCCATCCACTGAATCCATAGCCAAATATCAAAACAAAAAAAGTCTAGATGATGTACTTGATGGCATAGAAGTGAGAGTTGTATCATGGCTTTTGCAAATGACAACTGGAAGCACCAAACAGAATCGCTTCTTTAGTATGGCCCTAATTCATGAAACTTAAAGACAAAGTAAAAAACATCTTGGCAATTTGAAACCTGAAGTTATGTGTCTTTAATCTTTACTCACACAGGCACCATTGGCAACCGAATACTTATATATTTACTAGAATTATGTTCAACAAAAATTGATACATATGATCACTGATTTTTCTGTCTAGAAATATGAATGTTTAAGCTTTACCAGACTTTCTGTTGATATTCAGCAATCTAAATATATGTTCTGTTGCCTTGTAGTAAGACATGGACAATAACAAAAGGACTAACAGAAGAGATAAGCTCTAGATATTGCTGGCAGGTGGGGTGAGGTTTAAGGTTTGTAGTTCTAGAAAAAGTAATATAAGATTGATTACAAGAATACAGACTGACTCATTTGGTAGCATTTTATATTCAAAACATTAACTTCAGTTCTACATTGTTAGAGAAAATAAAAAATATCACTGATCTCTCTACAGACTCACAAAAATAAACCTTGATAGAATTATCATGTTAGAAGAGATCTATAACGATATACATTTCCCAAGTTAATGAGGATCTAACCAGATTTAATATTAAATTTAGTAAAGCTGCATGTCTAACATGAATAGGGACCGGTTGTGAAATAGAATTCACTAGTGTTGAGTGCACAGTCTCTCTGGCTTTGGGGAAATACAGTAATCCATATTCTCAGAGGAGAATGTGGATTATTGCATTTTGTTAGGAAGTTTATTTTAATTCTAAGCAATAATTTAGAATTATTTCAATGTTACAAAATTCAGATAAACATTCTTGAATTCTTTATTTAGCTAAGAAAACAATATATCCAATAGAATTTATTTTTAAATGTTCTTCATTTGTGATTTTCCCCCAATTTTTTATTCTGTACAAATGCTGAGTCAAGTAATTAAGACATGAAGTAGTTAAGGCTTCTGTGAGCTTCTTGAGAAATGTAACCTGGTTCTGTCAGAGATGCAGTGGCTTTGTAAAGAGAGTTGCATCTATTAACAAAAACGGTTTAACTGCATGAACACAAGAACAATGCAATTCTATAGAATGTTGAGAGAAATTATAAACAAAGAACATGTTTTAGCAATACAGCAGATGAACTGATATCTTTTAACAAGTGTATCTTCTGAGGAGTATAAATCAGATGAGACATCTATATATATGTTAAAATGCCATCTACTTTGGAATCCTACAGATTCAGTGAATAACTGCTATAGAAAATACCAAACTTAGTTGCATTAAGAATTCAATACATGGCTTAATTCAATTTGATTTAAAGATGCTTACATTACTTTTAAATGATAATGACTATTCCTCAGAATGTTTTTTAAGGAACTGAAATTGCCACAACAGTTTCTGATGCACTTTATATCTCTTGTCTTAACCCCTCCACCCATGTTGGGGTATCTTTTATAAAGTCCACTTTGTTGCAAGCCTTTTGACCAAGTTTCAAGATTCTAGAAAACCTTGAGTTCTGATTGATTCTTCCTTTTTTCCTGTCATCATCTTCAGAAGCCTTAGAATAAAGTCATGGGCATAACCTAATTCTTTCCTCTGAATAAATAGTAAAACAAATTTTAGATTGTAGTAAAGATTGTTTGCCAAAATAGCATGGCAGTCCTGGTTTAGGATGAATGTTGGTGTAATTTAGCCCCTGGAGACACTGTATCCAGCCAGCTATACGGCACAATCTGTATCCTTATATTTTTGAGCAAGGGAATCTAGCACCCCAACTCAGCTCAAAACAATATCTGTGTATCACGATTTCTGGGTTATTGTTTTGAGCTGAGTGGGGGTGCTAGATTCCCTTGCTTGAAAATATAAGGACACAGATTGTGTCATATAGCTGGCTGGATACAATGTCTCCAGGGGCTAAATTACAGCAACATTCATCCTAAACCAGGACTGCCATGTTATGTTGGCAAACAATCTTTACTGCAATGTTCTGTTGCTGAATATCTCTCGTTATGAGATTTACAAATAGTAATTTTTAAAGTTTAGATTGTTGTATAAAAACAAGATTCTATAAAAAAAAATCGCATAATATTGACCCTAAAGCAATTTCTTTTAAAGCAGGAAGTTAACTGAATTTTTAGCACCCCAGGAAAACTGCATAACAGAATTTCGTTTATCTTTACATTTTGATTTCAGATTCCACTGAGGTCAATGAATTAAGTACCAGCTGAGCACTGGGGTCGATGTAATTGATTTGCCCCCCCCCCACACCTCAAAATTGCTGGCCACGTGCTGAATGGTTTTAGGGTGGCAGAATCATTTGCATGCCAGACAAACGGTTGGTGTCATTTTGTCTGTTTTTACATTCTGAGTCAATTTTGCCTTTCATCCATTGCAGATCAATAAAATAAGCCTCAGTTGAGCACGGGGATTGATACAATCGACTTAGGGAAACCAATATTTGAACGGTTTTAATAAGGTAAAGAGATATAAAATTATTTAGTTCAAGAATTCAAGAAAACTGCCTCGATCAACTGAGAATCAGAGTTGGCCTTAATGAGTAGAATGGGAAGTGAACTCAATAAGTAAAAAGGAAATGTCTCTCCAGAAATCTAGTTTCTTTATATTATACATTTAATCTGAATATTGAGGTTGTTTAATACAAGGAAATTATGTTCAGCTCGCGCATAAACTTAAATACACCACCATCTGTAGCTACCAAACTTACAGTCTCTACATGTCTTAACAATATCAAATACACACATGATTTGTATCAATATTTACACATTTCTTCTTATGATGATGATGATGGTGATGATGATGGAGATGTGATGTGATTATAGAAGTTATGTGCTTCTTGATAGAATTTAATAAAATATTTTGGAACTGAGAGACAAGTTCCCTCCAAGCAATATATCTTAAGTGTCTTAAGTGTCGGCAACACATCAACATTAACTATACTAAAAATAAATAAATACTTTTTGCCTCAGGACTGTTAATATAACTCAGGTATCAGAGTTAAGGATTGGTTTAGAAAGAAATATGTTTGCTACTGTTTAAAGCTAAGGATTTTGTTAGTTTGTTCCGGTGTGTGTGTGTGTGTGTGTATGTGTGTATGTGTGTATATGTGTGTCTTAATATAAGTAATGTTTGGAATATATAAAGCTTTCTTAAATATCCATAAATTTCATATTTAAGTCATGTTGTTGTTTAGCTCAGGGTAACCGTCAATGTTCAGATCAATAATCAAAGAAGTTCCAACCATGACCATCCGGCCTATATTAGCAAGCTTAGCCTAGAATTATGATGGCTGATATGAGCATCATATTTTTTTAGATAGTAGATGTAATTTTTGGAAATCTGGACCCTGCCCCTACCAGGCCATATGATTACATAATGTACCCTCTTTGGCTTGTATCATCGCTATTTACTTGCACAAAAGTTATTGATATGAAAAAAAAAAACGATATAGCTGATGTCTGAGAGATTTATTTCTATTTAATTACCAATCAGCATAAAATTGTGAATTCGGTTTCAATAATAAACAAAGAATATTGAAAGAAACTGTGACTTCTTATGTTCAGGGTTGTAACAGTTTATGTTTGCATCCTAAAGAAGGCAGTTTGCTGTGATTGGCTTCAAATTTTTGTCACAAGGCCAGCAATTTCATGTTAGGAGATAAGTCAATTACATTGACCCCCCAGTGCATAACTAGTACTTATTTAATCAACCCTGAAAGGATGGAAGGCAAAATTGGCTTCAGTGGAATTTGAACTCAGAACATAAAGACATGAAATGCCAGTAAGCATTTTCCTGGTGTTTAACAATTTTTATTTCTTTATTGCCCACAGTGGTGGATGGCAGGGGGCTAAACACAGAGGGGTCAAACAAGGACAGATAAAGGGATTAAGTCAATTACATCGACCCCAGGGTATAACTAGTACTTATTTAATCAACCCTAAAAGGATAAAAGGCAAAGTCGACCTTGGCGGAATTTGAACTCAGAGTATAAAGACATGAAATATTGCAAAGCATTTTGTCCAATGTGCTAACGATTCTGCCACCTTACTACCCTGAGTGTTAACGATTCTGCCAGATTGTCGCCTAAGGTAGTTCACTAATATTAACCTTGGATAAGACATCAGACTTAATGCTTTCCAGTATCTCATTGAGGTTTACGATCATCTGTTTCCAAGTAAGCCATCATCTGTTTCCATCATCTGTTTCCATCATCTGTTTCCAAGTAAGGCAATGTTTCTCCCTGGGCCAGACATGTTTCCATGGCAAATTGTAAATAAATGACACCAACTGTATGATACTGACACTTGTTTACAATTATCACATGATGTCAAGATAAGGAAACACTCATGCATACATACATATACACACACTTGCGCACACACACACACAGAAGACAGGCTTGTTTTAGCTGTAATTGATGAAATCTACTCACAAAGCTTTGGTAAGTTCAATGTCATAGTAGGAGACACTTTGTCACCAAAGTGCCATGCAATAAGATGGAACATAAAACCATGGGTTGGCAGCAAGTTTGTTAACTACACACCTATGCTTATGCCTCATATGTGTGTATGTGTGTGTGTGTGTGTGCGCATATGCATGCGTGCATGTGAAGAGAAAAAGAGAGAGAGAGATATACACTTACTGAAATTTGATATCAAATTGTTGGCATTTAAATTTAATTATTTCTGCTAGTAAACATGTTTTAGTCTTTTTAAAGAAATTTTTGGGTCTTCTTTTTTTGTTTTTCCAAACTGGAACTTACAAACTATTTTCTAAGTTCCAGTGGATGTCACTTGCTGATCCTTTCCATCAGGTTTGACAAATTTAACTTTGATTCTTATTATTCTTGCAAGAACCAAACTGGAAGTTGTGAATGCCATATTTCTAAGAATATAGCTTTCCTTCCTCCTAGCTACTTGCATTGACAATGTCATCAGTGGTAGATTATTTTCAGAATTTCTCTTAGAAAACAGACAATCAAATTCAAAGAGAATTTCTAAATGGAGGAAATAAATATTTTTCAACCAACCAACACCCATAAACATTTATTCCTGTTATCTACCATGTAATGTCCTAAATTTGGCTGCTGTCACATTGAAAAGATTTCACTTTTCAACTTTTCCTTATGTTCACCGAACCTATTTTTAAAACACTTAGAATGCCTTTAGACAGATTTTTTTTATTATGCTTCTTCATGTTGATTTTATTTTTATTTTCACCAACTTGTCTACATGTTTATTTATTCATCTTTCCATTTTTGCTTTCATTTCCCATTTTATCAATAGGAGTGTTAAAAATAATTCTTTGAGTTAATTTGATAAGATTTTCTAAGGTGTATAAAAGAAGGGATAAAAAATAAGAACAACATTGTTCAAATTAGACCTATCATTAGGCTGTTGATCAATACTGCCTTGCAGTTTCCCCTCTTTTATTCTGTGAGCAACATTGGATGTTGGTTGTTTTAAAACGTCTGTCAAGCTAAAAAATATCTGAAGGCATCATAAATATACAATTTATAAAGCAAAAGTGAGTTATTCCTTTCTAACCATAGCTATGGAAACAACAGTAACAATAATAGTGATGGCTATAACATTTTCAAACAATAACAACTACAACAATTCTACATGTTTTAATAAAAGTGATAAAAAATGTCTACAAGATTCTTTTCCCGATTTTATTCATATGGACTTTGTCTGTCAGTCATTTTACCAATAATTTATACATTATCTTAGGCATTAGATAATCAATATCATGTTATCTCTCATTAATTTCTTTGTTCCAAATACTATATCTTGACTATGAATTCAACTTTTCTAAAATATAACAACAGAATCACATTTTGATATCTATAGTTGTCAAAATTTATGGATTTTTTCTAATGAGTTAGTCTTGTTAAAACTTCCATGTTATCATTCATCATCTCTCATGGAATAACAAATGTCTTTATTTTTTTACTTCATATTTTATTGTTTTATGGAAAATGAGAACAGTTTGTTGGTGGTTTATTTAGTGATATAATTGTTTCAATGCAGATTATTTATCAGTTTTTATCTAACAATGCTCAGGCTTTTGCAACAACAACAACAGCACACACACACACGCACACATTCTGAGATAATGATAGTTGTTCAGTTTTGACAGGATTTTCCTTGAAACAATCTTACATTTGGTAAGTTAGTGTTTGCATGTTTTAATGTATGGATTATGAAGAAAGCTGAATGGAAATAAATATGATGAGGAAAAAAATCAGTATTATTTAATGGCTAGTATTATTTTCATCACTGGCAAGTATGGGAAATATCCTAGGCATGTTTCTGCCTTGTCTTGACCTCATCAGCAAATCATAGCATTTCATGGCTCTTTCATGCTGAATTTTAATTTTAGAACCTTACTATTGTAGGTTATGAGTTGCTCGTTGCTCACTTGCTGGTTCACAACATTTATGATAGTAAGAGCATGAAGAGATTGTCTGTGAAGTTTGGACCAGATAAATATTACAAGGGACTTCGTTTATAATCATCAGTGTCATTTCTCTCCCCAGTGTTTACATCTTTTACTAATATCAAAAACTGTCCACTCTCTCCCTCTCTTTCTCTCTCACTCTCTCTCTCTTTCTCTCACACACACACACACACATATGCACACATCAGACTTCCACACAGCTTCTCACACCCAAATTCCTAAAAGCTAATCTAGGAAACACTTAACAAAAGTGCAATGCATTAGCATTGAACCCAGAGCCACCTCTTCAGTATTCTGCTATGCTTTCAATCCCATGAAGCTATGATTGTGATCAACAAAACTCTGTTAGCCCTTTATAAAATAGGCAAAGTGGGGCTACACACCAATTTTTAGGAACTTGAATGACAGAGGATTTGAAATTAGGAGATCACAAAATTTTATTGAAACAAGTCAGAACCACAATAAAACCCATTGTTGCATGTAGTAGACTTGCCAGTTGTTTTCTAAATTGTCTCATTATTACACTGTTCTGATTATTAGCTCAGTTATGTAAGAAAAAAAGGGACTTTCAAAATGGAAATAGATTCAACTGTGTCTTCATGACCATTTTTGATTCTCAGTTATGGCTATTTTACTTCATTAAGTTTGCAGCAAAAATCCATGAAGACATTGTGACTATCCCAATTGCACTTCACTTGGCCTATAAATCTGGAGACTTGCCTTGTAGTTATTTAATGCCTGCATTATTGTAATATTTAGGATAAGTCATATCTCTTGTGTATGATAAGACATTTCTGTCATCAGTTTTCATTGGATGAGAATTTTCTTGAAGAAACTATTTTAATATAATTGAATTTATCTGTTGTTTCCCTTTCAGTAGTGATGTGTTTGTTAAACCATAAATTGATTTCAAATTTTGGCACAAGGCCAGCAAGTTCAGGGGAGGGGAGGCAGATCGATTGCAACCATTCCACTGAGTACAACTGGTCCTTTTTTATTGATATTAAAAGGGTGAAAGACAAAGTAAACTTCAGTGAAATTTGAACTCAGAACCTAAAGACAGACAAAATGTTGCCAAGTGTTTGACCCATTGTGCTAACGATTCTGCTAATGATTATACTAACGATTCTGCTAGATCGTTGCCCTGCTCAAACCAAACATTATAAATAAAAATGAGTCAATAGAAATTGTACAGAAGGCTGATTGGTGGATTGTATCTGTGTTTCAATAGGGTTAGTGTGTCACTTTGGTTCTGTCTGAGAATTATGTCAAAGACACATTCATCTGTGAAATACTCAGTCACCTGCATTTTAATTCGGAAGCTAAGTCAGTGGACCAAACAACTGAATCCTCGTAGTTGAATGATGGAGCACCACCACCACCATCATCATCACCATATCATGTCTGTTGAACAAATGTTCATATTTTCTAAACTCTGTTTTTCCTTCTTTTGTATGCATGAGTGTATGTGCATGGGGGTGGGGTTATAACCAAAATCAATGTCTAAGAAAATAAAGCATAAAAAAGAGTGTCTAGTGAGAATTGAACTGTTATTTCCTTTGTTGATGCCTTGATATAATTACTGTTGTACAAGAAAGCCCCTGACACATACTAGACATTACACTAATACTTTTTAATCAGGGAATCTGTAATCACTTTTAGATTCTTGGCAAGCTAATTTATGCATTTGTTTGTTTTGATTCTGTCTTCTGATTTGATGGCAGCTTGTTGTAGCTAAACCTCTTTTCCTTGTTATTCTGACACTAAATGTAGTGACCTTTTCTTAATTCCTTCAGAGCTTTCTTAAAGAATTCAAATACCAGCCATCAACAGACACATTCTTAAAAACAATTACAGACTTTTCTGTGTAGGGATATAAAGATTGTTTATATGATGATTGAGGGATTACAATATACTAGTAATTATTGTGAGCAATCAACAAACAAGATGATGTTTAATTCTCATTAGACAATCAGTTTTTGTCGGATTTTACTGGGGCGTTGTATGTTTACTCTTAAACCCTGTTTAAAAGGTACCAACATATTTTGATATAAGTATGTTTTTTTATTAATATTTTCATTTTAAAGGATATCCGCATTGACTGTTTATGACCATGGCTGATATTTGTGTGTGTGTGTGTGTGTGTGTGTGAGAGAGAGAGAGAGAGAGAGAGAAAGACAGACAGACAGGCAGGCAAGCAGGCAGGAAGAGAAACAATTTAGTTTGACATGACTCTTGTCAAACTAAATCAATGGGTTAATTTACTTCTCTGTAAGGATTACTCGTATGTATTTTTTTTAATGTTCTGGTGAAAGATCTACTCTTTATAACTTCCCAACTGGATGATGGGAATGTTTGTGTGAAAGTACAATCAATACAAACAGACCTGCTACAAAGAGCAGCTAAATTTCTCTCCAATTGCACCCTTAAAGATGAAGGGGACATATTGTATAAATAGATTTCTGGATGTTTAAGGATGGACAGATTTGTTATAGAGCCCCATTGAGCACAGGTCTGCTCAGTAAAGACTGATCTGGAGCTGAGCATAAGAAAACACAAATATTTATATACACTATATTACGATCACAAGTTTTTGGGTTGTACAAGCACCATTTAATACTTTTTTTTTATCTCAAAGTATATTTTACATTGATAACCCTGATGCAAGGGTTGTCATGAGGTTAAAAACTTTGCTTTGCAGCAAGATCTGGTTTCAGTCCCACTGTACAGCACCGTAACCTCACCTCAATGAATGAAATTTGGTTGAAGGAAACTATTTAAAAGTCAGTCAGAGGAATTTTTCATTTTCTTGAGTAACATGTGCTCTGCCATGTGTTTATTGCCACCACTTCACCTTCAAGAGCCTTTATTAGTGGCTACTCTGCAACTAGCATTTAGGCCAAATTTCTAGCCTGGTCTGAATATAACTTTCTCCTCCCCCCCTCCCTTCTTCACTCAAGTCTCTGAGCCTCTAGGTGATGGATTTTATGCTTCCAAGAAAGATTAATCTATTAAAGCCAAATCTCATTACATTCCATAGTAATCTACATAATCTAAAGACCCTAAAATGTGTGTGTTTGAATTGAATAGATAAGAGAAGGGAAGTTAGAGAATAGTTGGTCATTAATTTACAACTGTTTCCCCATCATGTCATTTGTATAATAGATATTACATCATCGTTCACACAAATAAACCTATAAATATGTCTGAGACATTATAATGTTAATAACAAGACATCACTTACTGATCTTTCAATTTAGAACCCTGTACTTTATAAATCTGGGCCTTTTTAGCTCTCATATACTTGTATGTGTATGTGTGTGCAGATGTAGTTTAATGCAACCATCATCATTTAATTGAAAAAAAAAAAAGGATGTTAAATTATGACGACGATGATGATGATGCAAGAATATAGAGAATATAATGCAAGAATATTAGAGAATATAATGATTAGGGAAGAAATAATTTATGGGGATAACTGGTGGTTGTGTGTCTGCCAAAATAATACAGGAAAGTTTTTGAGTTGGGTAAATTCATTTAGCAAGGGGAGAAAGAATATTTGACATTTCAGCAGAAAAAAAAATGTTCCTTTTCTCAAATGATACAACAGCTTAAAAATGTCAAATTCCTCTCCTCTTCTAATAATATACAAACTTATCTTGACTCCTATATACTTCACAGAATTCTTATTAGTTTTGTTTTAGTTCTTGTAAAGTGGCATGGCGCTTTTTAGAAATCCCTTTATTAAGTGTGTTGTGCATGTGTGTGAGTATGTGTCATAATCATTATGTATATATTATTTTATACCCAGTTTCCCTGTTCACACGATGGGACAAGGTTACCACAGTCAGAATTAGCACATATTTGAGTGGGGGACTTCTCACCTCAATATTTCAATCAGATGTTTCATTATTGATTTGATTTCTATGAGTGTGTGTGTGTGTAGACAGGCAGATAGCTAGATATCATTTAATGTGCACAGTATTTTAAATATGACCTAATAGTTTCATGCCATGGTGTCACAATAATTCAGCTGATTACAGAAAAGGCTTTCAAGATCACTGCTCATGGTTAGTCCCAGCCTGTACGATTGCTTGGAGACACAAGGCACATTGTAGAAATCTGCCCAATTATTGTCTCCATCACATGAGACTATTAGTAATTTGTATCTGTGTACTTTAAATGGCATTTACCTCTTTTTTGTTTTGTTTATATATTTGCACAACAAATATATAAACGTAATATATATTATTATTATTATTATTATTATTATTATTATTATTATTACTATTATTACTATTATTATTATTATTATTATTATTATTATTATTATTAATAATATAATAAAGGTGACTAGACACAATATAAAACCAAAAAGGAAAACTTTAATTGTCACTAACAATGTCACCTACATTGCTAGAAATGAGACTCAAAGACCCTTATAGCCACAAACATAACGCTAGTCTATGTACTGACAGGGCAGTTTACCACTGCGTATCTACACTGACACATATGTGTATTACGTAGTATCGTTTTTATGAGGATAATGAATCTTAACTTTCACTTGTTTTCATCTCTTAGAGATTTAGTAAAACTTGTTGTTAGAAGAAATCATAAAGTTTGTGTTTTTAAGCAAATTTCTTAAACTCCATTAAAATGACCTATTATTGAATCATAATGTAAATTTCCAGCATCATTTTGTATCAAAAACTTATGTAACCAACAATTTACTGATGGTGGAATTTTTACAGTCTGTGTATTTTAGTAATTTCTAGAACATTGTGAAAGAAGTTATCATAGGTGAAGTGGTGTCTTACAAAGGCAATTATCTTCTTTTTCTTTATTTTTGTTGTTCTAAAAAAAAATAGCATTCACAGCTTCAAATAATTGTTTACAATAGTGTTCTTAGTTAGAGAAGCAGTTATGGTAACTTGAAGTAGGTGCTGACATAACATGTGAATATTTCATTAAATGGTATGTTTTATGGCACCTAGAGGAATGGTTACAGAAAATGTCATCAATTACAAGCAAGCTGAAACGATGGTAAATTTGGCATCAAACGAGCTACATAATTAGATATCTAAATATTTGAAATGATTTGTGGTTAATAAGGCTATGATTTTTCAGACTACTAACCTCATTGTTAGAGATAAAATATTTCCCAATTTTTACTGCTATAGTGTATTTGAATTTGTTTGATCTCCAGTCATCGTCGATTATTTTGCTCCTAGATGTTTAAATAGATCTGGTTTGAAACCCAACAAGATCATTTATATGTCAGTGACCAAAAAAAAAAGAAAAGAAAGAAAAGAAAATATATATATATAAATATTTAATTAGTTCCTGAATAAAGGATCCTAATTTAAGTCTAGTCTGAGTCTATGAACAAATTCAGGAATACGACAAACTGATGAGAAATCAAACTGATCAAAATATGGTGAACATATAAATATTGAACAGTTTTCCCATCCCTAAGGATGAAGTAAAAGTCTGAAATATTAAAATAATCATATTAAGCTATCTTAATGCCATTCCCAAATATTAACACCTTTTATAATAATTTTATTCATGAAGAGGTAAGTATTCAATTAATGACAATAATATATTCATCCTTAACACTTTCCAGCAGATTTAAATATGATTGTTAATCACTGGTGTATTACATGTTTGGAGAGCAACTCCTCCCTTCAAAAGATGTGTGCTGACATCACCTCAGTTTAGTGATGTAAGGATTACTCTGAGACACCAATGTTTCAAAACCATTATATTTCTTCAATGAAAACTAACCTCATATCTCTGAATCAAAATTTGAATATTTACATTCAAATTGTTTTGATTCACACTGCTTTATGTGTTCATCATAATTTAGTATTAAAGTAATACATATGCCCACAGGCATATGGCATAGTGGTTAAGAGCACAAGCTACTAACCCCAAGATTCCGAGTTCGATTCCAGGCAGTGACCTGAATAATAACAACAATAACAATAACAACATGCAAAAATACCTTAGGAATGAGAACCCAGATTCGAAATTTCCCCAAGACACCTGATGAAGGCAGGTGGGTATGTCAGCCGAAACATTCTGTTAACAACAAACAAGATGAGGACAAATATCCATCAAATGTAAATAAATTAAATAATGTACATAATTCCTCATCTCTTAAATATAGAACTGTAATACATATATATGTATATGTGTGGGTGTGTGTGTATATGTATGTATCTATATGTTGTTACATTATATTTTTATTATTATTATATATATACATATATACATACATACATACACACACACACATATGTTCATATGCTACCTTTATTAGTAGAAGACAAAGCTATTGACATTTCTACATTGAGATGGATTGGATGAAACTGATAATAAACAATCGTGTTCCATGGACCAATAATGTCTCAGTATTGATAAATCACATCTATTAAATTCATGTAGAAGTTGTTCTGTCTTTATTATGAAGAAGTCCTGAGATAATTCTTGCTTCAAATACAGAAAATAAAAGTAATTCACTACAAGTTAGGTCTATGGACAGTTGCTATTAAAAATGAACAAAGTTCAGAATTACTCGCATTAAGTTCTACATTACCATTATTTTGTTTATTTATCAAGCAATACCATGTTTATACCTTCACACTTCCAGAGTTGTTTTTTTTTTTACAAAGTTGTTTTCTCTTTTATATTTCTTTTTTATATTTTCTTGAAAATGGTAAGAATAAAAGTATAGGAAATAACATGTTTGTTTGAAAGTTAAGGTAAACAGCAGTAAATCTTAATGGCATCAAAATGTACATTTAACCAACAAATACTAATTTAGGATGGAAAAAAAATTCTCTCATTCTCTCCAGCTCTTTTACAATTCTTCTATCTGTTTGTTTGTCTATTTCGTCATTCCTTCCCCCCCCTCTCTCTCTCTCTCTGTCACACACCACACACACACATGCATAATTACATCAAAAGTCAAAATATATATGTTATTACAGCAAGCCAGGATTACACAATTGTGTATACACTATACATGTGTGTGTGTGTATGCCTATATATGTACGTGTATGTTTGTGTATATATATATATATATATATATATGCAAACATGTTTATGTTACTGAGTAGTTCCCTTTGAACCTATGTGGTCTATATTTTAGGCCCACTGTGTGGCACCTTGAGGAAGTGCCTCTACTACACCTCCTGGCTAATCGCCAACTTGTGAGTAAATTTGCCATATGAAAAAAAAATGTGGAATCGTGTTGTATCAACTATGACTGCAATGGTTTAAGAAGAACAGTTACATGGAAAACGGTCATCTTGGAAAGCAGACGTTAAACAATGATGATGATGTTCATGGCATCAGTCTCACCTAACACATGGAAAGCAGGCACAAAATAGAGATGATGATGGATGATGGTAATACATGCATAACCATCTAGCTATCCACCTATCATTCTCTCTCTCTCTCTCTCCCTACACACACGCACACACATATATGTAGATGGATAGATGGATGGATGGATATTTGTGGCTTCAGAGATAACACACCCAGGCTGTGTACAGTGGGATAAAAATAAACAGATGAATATATTTCCTTGTCAATATCTGGTAACAAAGACAAACACTGCTGAGAGGAACATAGTTCCAAATAATCTCTCTATTCGCTGCTTCATTATAATATGTTTGTGACAACCATTTCACTTCATGTATATTACCTCATGCCCTTTGGGAGCTGCACAAACAAACCAATATCCTATCTTCCATCTCTAATATCAAAGCACATTCATACAAATATCTGTGTGTGCGTACACACACACACACACACACACACATATATATATATATATATATATATATATTTAATAATACAGAATATATCCTTAATTTTTTTTTAGAAGTAATTTATATTTCATTTCTTTTTCAGAAAATATCCTTTTAGTTTAAATTTTTGTGACCTGCCTGTTTTTAATTTCTAATCCACCAAAATAGTAGCAACAGCAGCTAAAACTGCAATGAAAAGAACATGGATAAAAAATATGACATTCAGTTATTAATATTCAAAAATTCATTCTGGATCAGGGGCAACTTCAGGTCATTTTCAGTAAACATAATAATTCTGTACTGTGAAATATTAAACTTCTGATGTTCTTCACATGTTTTGCCCCTTTAAAATAGCTTCTGGACAACACAACTCCCAAACTGATGTAATGTTTTATGCAAAAATAATTTTGTTTTTCATTCTTTACATTCTGAGTTCATCTTTTAGGGACTCGGTAAAATGAGTATAACAGTTGAGTACTGACTTCGCTGCAAATGACTTTCTCCCTGCCCTAAATTTCTGGCCTTGTGCCTGCAGTAGAAAGGATTATCATTGTTGTTATTATTATATGTTTGACTTTTGCTTTGTATTTGTATCAGTGGATTTCAAGTCTCACTCAGGGACCTCATGAGACAACAAGTTAGACGTTCAAGTTGGTGTTATGGCTAGGGTGCCATATATTTGGTTTTGCACAAAGTATTGTTATTATTATTATTATTATCATATGGAAACTCACAGCTTATTTTGCTGGTTATGATGGAAAGTGTCAGTTGTCCCACAGCCAGCAGACTAAGGTGACACTTGTTTATTGGTCATGCTCCAAGAACCCTGCCAAGAATTCTTGCAGTTTCAAGCAATGCTTTTTTTTTTGCACTGATCTTTTTCAGCCATGTTAGTAGTTGAGTACTGGTACTCCCAACTGCACTAATTACTATTGCTATCACATCTACTCTCTTCATTGACCACAACCTTTGTATTTCCCACTTCAAATCGTCAGAGTTGTTTATTTTTTCTTCTTCTTTCACATTGATCCTGTTGTCACTGGGACATGCTATGTCGATAATCATACATGTTCTTTATTATTATCATTATTATTATTATCATTATTATTATTATCATTATTATTGAGGTGGCCAGCTAGCAGAATCGTTAGCATGCTGGACGAAATGCTTAGTGGCATTTCAGCTTCGCTATGTTCTGAGTTCAAATTCCACCAAGGTTGACTTTACCTTTCATCCTTTTGGGGTCAATTAAATAAGTACCAGTTACGCACAGGGGTCGATGTAATCGACTTAATCCCTTCCCCTTAATTTGAGGCCTTGTGCTTCCAATAGAAAGGATTATTATTATTATCATTCAGTACAGTATAATCTTCATTTGTTAAGGTGTTACTTCCAAAGCTTTTATCAAACTTTGTTTCATTCCTCAATTCTTTCAACCATTTTTCTCAAGAATACGTTGCTACTTTTATGTTAGTTTCAAGTTTCACACTAATTCAAACCTTAAGTACACTTTCTTCATTTTATTAAGACTGACTGGCAATAAAACTGCTTCCTTCCAGGAACAAAATACCCAGGGGAATAAATATACCTTAAGCATGTTCATACTTTAACGAATTTCTAAATGTCCATCTGGTCCCAGTTTATGGTATCAGGAAAATTCTTTGATATAGGAATGGTAGGGATTTATTTACCTGCTTTTATCTCTAGAAAGCGAAATGATACAATAGAAGTTGTGAAAAGAATAGGATATATTAACCTCTCAACAGAGATTTAGTTGTGTGTGTGTGTGTGTGTGTGTGTGTGCACTTACATGGTATTATGTGTTTTCATGTGTATGTGCTTATATGTGTTTGTTATGAGTGTGTATGAGAGAGGGGAAGAGACATTTTCAGATGGTTTTCAGTAAACATACCAATCCTAGTTGCATTTTATATTATCAAATTTTCTGGTGTTCTTCGCTTCTTTGTAAAACTAAAATTTCTATTTAAATTATTAATTTCTAAGAATATTGTGATAATTTGTTTGGTTTTTTTTTTCCTATCTTTTACTAGAAAATGATATATTTAAAATGAAACAGATATCTTACCATGTTGAAGTATCACTACAAGACAGCATAAGAAGTACTGCATAAACATCTAAGAGAAAAAAAAGTTCTCAGTAAATTGGAAGCTTAGAATTTCAGATGCATTAAATATGTTTTCTTTAGAACTCAGTCTGTCCTTAATGCAGAGAATCTGAAGAACTATAAACACATATCCATTCTATAACATAACACCTTTGCTTAGGAGAGCAGCAAAGATAGAAGAATGTTCAAAACTTATTTAATTATTTATAAGTGTTAATAATATTTATGATTCTGTATTAATCATAATAAAAAATTTAATATGTAATTAGTGACTAAAGTAGTGTGCAGACAAAGCCATTAACAGCACTTCACCCATCATTACGTAGAGAGTTCAAATTCTGACTTAGTCTTTCATCTTTTCAGGGTTAAAAAAATAGGTACCAGTCTTGTACTGGGGTTGTTGTAATCAGCCAGTTGAGAGGTTGGGGTTAGTGTAACATTTTTTTTTTATGTAGCCAAAAGGTGGCAAGCTGGCAGAATTGTTACCACACTGGATGAAATGCTTAGCAGTATTTCGCCCATTGTTACGATCTGAGTTCAAATTTTGCCACGGTCAGCTTTGCCTTTCATCCTTTCTGGGTCGATAAATTAAGTACAGTGAAATATTGGGGTCAGTGTAATCGACTAGACTCCTTTCCCAAACTTCAGGCCTTATACCTATAACTGTTTTATGCATCCCAACTGTCATTACAAAAGTGTTGTTATTGTGTTCTTAAGATTTCTCTTTTCTATAGTTATAACATTTGATGTGAATGGTAATTTTGATTAATTTTGTAGTATAAATTGCAATAGAATTATGGTTTGGGTCTGACAAGGCAGTGGTTTTGAGGCTCCTGTTGTGTAAAACACCATTATTAGTTGACAGTAATATGTGGGGCTGGAGTTCAAGTACTTCTTTTCTCATTAGTAACAGTAGCAACAGAGATAGGTATTTCACATATTGTATCCCTTGGTGACATTTATAAACACAGGTGTAACTGAGTGGTTAAGAAGTCTTACTTTGCAATGATCCCACAGAGAACTTGAACCACTACTTTCTACCATTGCTTTCATGTTTAGCCAAGCCTTTAGAGTGAAAGTGAGGAGATGGATATTGTGTGGAAGCCTATTCGAAGGATTGTACCTGTAATTTAAAGGTCCATATTTTATTTCATGTTGATGCAGCTCCTGAATTACATTAAGGGTTTACTCAATTACTTACTCACTAATTCCATTAGTAGGCCATTTACTTGACCAGGAAATGCTCATTGTCAAAAAGTAGCTGAATGTTTACCATCATGTGGTAAACAGAAAACAAAGTGGTTCTTCTTATAAACATTAATTCAGATATGATTAACACACACACACACACAGACCAATAAACATATACACAATGAGTAATAACTATAGAAATGTGACATAGTCACTTATAATAGCTGCCAACACTCAGAAGGTCCCCTACTCTTCTCCACTTGTGTGGTTAACCCCTTAGCATTTAAACCAGTCGAATCTGGCCCAAAATGTTCTACTTTGTTTTATATGCAAACTAGCAGTATCACCCGGTGTTGCTCGGGTTTGTAAGGGAAATAACTATATAAGCATTTTTAGAGAGTTATAGGCAAAAAATAGCAAAAAAATGCATTAAAAATGGAAAACAAATGATGGTAAATTTTTTTTAAAACGTTGACTCATTGTAGACAGTTTTAGAGAGTTACTTCCCTTATATAATAGCGACAAAATGCATTAAAATGGAAAAAAATGATGGTAAATTATTTTTAAAATCGTAGACTCATCGTAGATGCACTCTAATACCCAGAAGGGCTCGATATGAATCACGACTATAAGATACCCGGTTTTGGTTAAACTGCACCGCAAAATGTGAGAGTAGTTAGGAATCTAAATCGTAGGAGACAGACACACAACCTTACTTTTATATATGAAGACTGGCCAGATCAGGCCTCTCACACCCATTTGATAATATCCTTCAAAACATAAATAATCACTTCATTGAAATCTCAAAGCTTAAAAAAATAATGCATAATTATTTGAAAACAATGTGAAAGAATGAGTATTACATTTGACTGAGTATTCTGAGTGCTGAAGGGTTAAATGGGACCTGGCCAGTATAAGCAACAAATATGTCTTGCGATTTAAGATATTGGGAGGAGTAGGTAGTTAATAATAAGTTAATAAATAAATCAGTAAATCCAGAGCCTGTTAAATCAGAAAGGCATCCTAGATTTGAACTTAGAGACCGAACAGGAAAGATAGGAAAAAGAAAAGAATATCCTGAGAAAATAGAAATTGTTCAGTGAGTAATGTTGAGAGTCTGAATAGGATTGGTATGAATGGGAGAGCAGATGATGAATTGAAGGTAAGAATCATAAGAAAGGTGTAGAATAGCAAGGAAGCAGAGGTGAGAGTGTACAGAAATACTGGGATGTCACATGACAAAGGAGAGATAAAAGAGGAAAAAAAAAACTGAGAAGGAAGGCTAAAGATAGGAATGAAGTTGAAAAGAATTCTGGGATTTTTTTTTTTTTTTTCATGGTCAAGGACAATCCTTGAGAATGTCCTGTACTGAATGTGAAGAGAGATCTGAAGTGAATATTGAACCATTACATGTGAATGTGGTAGAATAACAATGAAGGAAGAGTGAGGAGAGATGAATGAGGAGGTTGGAAAAGATGGGTTCAACGTTCAAGAAGGAAATGAGAATAAGTCAGAAAAGAAAAAAAACATTGATGATGCTAACAGTTTTAGGTAATGTTCAATAATGCAGATGTGATAAACCTGAGGAAATTAAACAGTTAGTGGATGTGACTGGAATTTCAAAAGTTAAATCAATTTTTTTTTTAGATTTGGGCAACTATTTTTGAAATCTGATGTAGAAAGATAAGAATTATCATAAAAATCATACAACAAATAATAAAGAATATAGAGGCATGTTATTTTATGTTATGCAAGGTAGAATTTGAGAAATATCTCTGCAAGTGTACTAGCAGAAAGAGGGAAAAAAATCAGAAATAATGACGTGTTAATGGTGTCCATTGATAGAAGTCCTAACAAAAACAATGACAACAACATAGGATTTTGAAGTTATTACAGGAGATTAATGAGTATGGAACCAAGAGTAAATTAGTGATGGGGGAATTGTAATTTGATTGGAAATCAGTGGCTTCAGGAGAAGGTACTCTAGAATATGAATATATGGAGAGAGAGATTGTTATTTAACACAGCATGTTCGTGACATAACAAGATTCAGGAGTAATGAAAAGGAAAACGTTCTTGATTTAGTAATTTGTGAAGATGAAGGGATTGTTGGATGATGTATGTATAATGAGTCCATTAGGCTAAAGTTACCATGATGGCAATCATTTCAAATGTGATGCAAAACTAGCAGATGGAGGAGTTAAAAGAATGGGTTTCCTCAATGAGAAAGCCGACAATGCAGTTCTGAAACTGAAACTAGAGATAAATTGGTGAGTGCATTTAGGGAGTAAATTATGTGGACGAAATATGAGACAGGGTTTTATGGGTAAATTCCAAAGGTAATAAATGAATATATTCCTTGTTGAGAATTTCAGGAAAGTGATAAAATGAGATGTAGAATTAATCCTGAAATACCAATGACCAGAAAACTATGGTTGATGAAAGAAAGGAAAGAAAGATTATGGGAATGCTTAGAGACTATGATGAGAGATAAGAGAGAGAGATATCTCATGCCTGATGCATAATCAAGTTAGAAGGGAAACTATGTTGGTGATAAAGAATGAAGAGAGAGAGCTAGAGCAAAAAAGACAAAGACAAACTTTGAAATATTTAGGAAATTTGTGCAGAGAAATACAAAAATTGTATTCAGTGAATTGTACAAGGATGGCATAAAAATGATTAAACAACAGAAAAAAACCCAAATTTGTGAAGTAGTGGTAGGGGGTTCATAGTGGTGCATATAATGAAGAACTTGATTGAAAAATACCATAATGGTAATAGCAGAGATTACTAGTTTTTCAGCTGTAGAAATAAACATGCTGTTTTAGATTTGCTGTGCCAAGTAAACAAAGTGGTCACTTATATATCTGCTGGAATTTTTGGTCAAGACCTCTAACGAAATCCTAAAGCCAGAGACTCAGGAACGGGAGATGATTTTGCAGCCCTATAATTTTTGGTGGAGCAATGAAAATGCTTTGAACATTTAGGGTTAGACCTGGGTTTGCAGCCCCGAAGCAAGTTCCCTCACTTATGCCTGATACTAAGTATTCTTACAAGTAATTCTGTTTCATTGTTCCTTAGGTTCTCTACTTCCAAAAGCCTTACTCAACTATGCGACCAAACTGCCACACAAAGGGTACTCTGTCAAATGCAATGGCCCTCATGATCATTAGTTTTCATAAGGCAGTGAGCTGGCAGAAATGTAAGCGCACCAGGCGAAATGCTTAGCAGTATTTCATCTGTCTTTACATTCTGAGTTCAAATTCCACTGAGGTCGACTTTGTCTTTAATCCTTTTGGGGTTGATAAATTAAGTACCAGTTATGCACTGGGGTCAACCTAATCGACTGGACCACTCCTACCAAAATTTCAGGCCTTGTGCTTAGAGTAGAAAAGATTCTCAGGTTTCATTAAATGACAGCAAGAATGTCAAACTTACCTTGATACAACAACGGAAATGTTATACCTCTCCTTTCTCTTATACTCTTTTACTTGTTTCGGTTTTGACTGCGGCCATGCTGGAGCACCGCCTTTAGTCGAAGAAATGGACCCCAGGACTTATTCTTTGTAAGCCTAGTACTTATTGTATCAGTCTATTTTGCCGAACTGCTAAGTTACAGGGACGTAAACACACCAGCATCGGTTGTCAAGCAATGTTGGGGGGGGGCAAACATAGACACACAAACATACACACACACATACATGCATATATATATATATATATCTTTATATATACACGACGGGCTTCTTTCAGTTTCCGTCTACCAAATCCACTCACAAGGCTTTGGTCGGCCCGAGGCTATAGTAGAAGACACTTGCCCAACGTGCCACAAGGTGGGACTGAAGCCGGAACCATGTGGCTGGTAAGCAAGTGACTTACCACACAGCCGCTCCTTTTAATTGTTTTCAAAATTATGATTACAGATTCGTTTTTAAACGCAGTTATTGCAGTAGAATGCAGCTGCACTTGGTAGGAGCCAGTTGCATTCATTGCAGAAGTTAGCTGCACTTACCTCAAAAGTTAGTTGCATTTGTAGAAGTGAGTTGCACTTGTTACACAAGTCAGCCACATTTGTACTCTATTTCTTTGAACACTTCACAAATTCACGCAAAAGGAATGATACTGAACTTGCATATATTTGCAAAATAAATTTTTCTTCAAAAGTTCTGGGTATAGAAATTTGCTTTGAGAAATATATTTAGAAGCAGTAAAATATCTTTAAAACATGATTTGAAAAAGAAAAAAAGATAGCTTCACTCAGAATTCGAAAGGCCACCTGCTTTATATACAGTATGTATATAAGTGTATATGTAATGTATGCAAGCATGTGTGTGTAGAGAGAGAGGGGATTGTATAAGTGTATATATAGCACTTGTATAGATACATTCACACATACTTGCATGTATAAACATATATGTATAAAGTTATACACACATATGTTAGTAGTATAGCCGTATGTACATGGTGTGAATAATCAATAGATTCCAGTGTTGAATTTTCCATATTTCCACCATTGCATCAGAACTGTATATAAGAGAGTTCTAGAATTCTGATTGAATAGGGATCCACTTGGTTATACACTACTCAGTTATTAATGGTAAATTCTGGTTAAAAGAACTGTTAAAAATACATTGATTTTCATGTTTGAAAAGGTTAGAAAGTGTATCACCTGCATTTACTTGTGTTCCTGTGAACCATATTGTATGTAACACAAATAAATATAGGTTCCCTGTGGGAACTTCTTGGTCATAGACAAGTTCAATTCTTTTAGTTGTTTCAGTCATTTGACTGTGGCCATACTGGAGCATCGCCTTTAGTCGAACAAATCGACCCCAGGATACTTGTTCTTTGTAAACCTAGTACATATTCCACCAACATTGGTTGTCAAGCAATGGTGTGGGGTGGGGTACAAACACAGATACAATTATATATATATATATATATATTATATATATATATATATGATGGGTTTCTTTCAGTTTCCATCTACTAAATCCACTCACAAGGCTTTATATATATATATATATATATATATATAAAATGGAGAAATTATACAAAATGTATAAATAGATGATGAGTAAAGTAACAGCACATTTTTGATTATTTGTTGTTATCTGTAGATTTATTGCAGGAACTTTGTAGTGGCAGTTGGGGTAACAGAATTAATAAAATAGATGGAATAAAAGATTTTATTTAGTAAGACACGTTTCGACCTGTTCTGGGTCTCTTCGGGTACATAAATAAATTTAAAAAATAGAAAGTCTCCCTAAAGATTTTCTGATTCGGTTTTACGAATCACTATATGTCCATCAACTTTGGGAATGAGTAAAAAACGGCGAAAAATTGAAATGCAAAGTTTCAAATATGGACGTGAAAATTATACATTCTAATTTAGAGAAAATAATTTAATGAGCCATCAATGTTATAACTGTTAAGAAAAAGAAAAGAAGTAGATGAAAGGGAGATAATACTTAGACAGAAATTTTTTTTGTATTTGTGCTTAGATGCACATATACATACACACACATACATATATAGCACTTATACATACACACTCACACATGCACGTCCAAGTAAATGGGTATATAATACAACAAGATACATGTGCATAAGCACATGTATGGACTTATACATATATATATATATATATATGTGTCGGTGGCACATAAAATCACCCACTACACTCTCGGAGTGGTTGGCGTTAGGAAGGGCATCCAGCTGTAGAAACACTGCCAGATCTGACTGGCCTGGTGCAGCCTTCGGGCTCCCCAGACACCAGTTGAACCGTCCAACCCATGCTAGCATGGAAAGCGGACGTTAAACGATGATGATGATGATGATGATGTATAGGAACTCATATATACAGGTGCACATGCATATACACATACACGTGCACATACACACACATATACATATATACACATACACATATATGCATACACATATATATATATACATACATATATATATATATATATATACATACATATACAGGCATATATACATATACAGACACACACACACACACATATATATATATATAATATATATATATATATATATACATATATGGATCTAGATTGCAAGATCATATGTCAAATACAGATTATTCAAATATGGTTCCTCAAGTTCATATGTATTAAGAGTTGTGAGTGCCATGTATATATTAAATTATGCATGATCTGGATTGTAGTATGTAAATGTGTGTTTAGCTGCATGTAGGCATCTGGGTAATTGTTCCGTGAATTTATTTATAATGTGCTCTTTTCTCAACATTATCGAGAGTGTGTCCTTGGAGCATAATTGGCATTTGCGGGATATAGTGTTGTAGGGACTCATGTATCTAAGTGTGGACCGTGTAAGGTCGTATTTTGTCTTTGCTTCCTTAAGCCACCAGATAAAACAACCAGTGATGTTACATGTCATTTAAGGATATTTCAAAAGCCGGCAATGTGGCTACACTATCAATTTTTGAAAAAATCGGCTGATGCCCCAGTATATACGTAGAAGCCTCTTCGAGTGTTTATAGTTCACTTGTATACGACATTCTTAGTCATACATTGGTTATCCAAAGGGCAATTGGATCTATCTCGGCATGAGCATAACGGTTTGATTTTGGTGGCTTATGAACATCGAGTGCTGGAGGGATTGTTTCTGTTTGGTATTTTGGCTGTTGGTATTATCATTTTATTATCACTTGGTGTTCATACTAAATAAAATCTTTTATTCCATCTATTTTATTAATACTATATACATATATAGTAGAAGACACTGGCCCAAGCCTCCATATAGTGAGACTGAACCCAGAACTATGTGGTTGGTAAGCAAGCTACTTACCACACAGCCACTCTTGTGCCTATATGCTGAATATTTTTTTAAAGAATCCTGAACAGCTACTTGTGCTTTCTCTGATAAATGTCTAAAACTTATGATATAGAGTTTTGGATGGATAAGTTTGAGTATAAATTTAAATTGTATTCCTGTTTCTTCTATTTGGGTGTGCCAAAGTATATACAACGCTCTGGTTAATATTATCTCTTGCTTCATGATGCTGGTGTTTATTCAAAGATAAAACCAGTAAACAAACAGCAACTTTGGGTCCATTTGGGAGACCCAGTGAAAATATTTCTCGCTGCTATTAACCACTGTAAATCTATCTGCTTGATAGTGATGCTTCTTGTTGGCTCACTTCATTTATTATTATTCCCTGTAAACATTTCTGGGCAGATAAGCTGCTGTTTTAAGTCCCAGGATGGAACTTATTTTGATAACAACTGCAACTGATCAGCTGGAAACCAGATGATCAATAATTTCTTCATATTTTACATCATCATCATCGTTTAACGTCCGCTTTCCATGCTAGCATGGGTTGGACGGTTCAACTGGGGTCTGGGAAGCCCAAAGGCTGCACCAGGCTAGTCAGATCTGGCAGTGTTTCTACAGCTGGATGCCCTTCCTAACGCCAACCCCTCTGTGAGTGTAGTACATATATATATATATATATGTGTGTGTGTGTGTGCGTGTATGTATGTATATCTTTCACTGTTGTTGTTAGTTTGTTGTAGACTTCATAATGCAGCAGCATATCCTGTTAGACTCTGATATTTTCAAGGGTTTACCGACCCATCTTTCACTGTATTTGTGGAGAGTTATTAGAGCCTTCATTTACTCCTTGCTTCATCCATATTCCTCGTATACATTCACTGTACTCTTTCGTTCTTTTACTTGTTTCAGTCATTTGACTGTGGCCATGCTGGGGCACCACTTTTAGTCAAACAAATCGACCCCAGGACTTATTCTTTGTAAGCCTGGTACTTATTATATTGGTCTCTTTTTGCTGAACCACTAAGTTACAGGGACATAAACACACCAGCATCGGTTGTCAAGCGATGGTGGGTGAACAAACACAGACACACAAACATATATACATATATATATTTATATATATATATATATATATATATCCATAAATACGATGGGCTTCTTTCAGTTTCCATCAACCAAATCCACTCACAAGGCTTTGTTTGGCCCAATGCTATAGTAGAACACACTTGCCCAAAGTGCCATGCAGTGGGACTGAACCCAGAACCATATGGTTGGGAAGCAAGCTCCTTACCACACAGTCACACCTGCGCCTATGTTTGAAAATCAATGGGATGTCCATGGACAGGACACTTTTGACCAGAGATTTATTTGATAAAAGCTAACCTAGTGTTAAACAACCACAAAATTTGCCGGTCTCAGCACACAACATTAATCGGAGGTTTTACTCTCAGTTGTGGAGAACAGAGAAACTGTGGATGCAGCATTGTTTTGGTGAGAATGAAATAAATGTATTGCTGACATTTTTATTTGAAGAACATATCCTTTGTTGTGATTAAAAGTATTTACAGTGACAGACATGATTCTAACCTCTTGTCCCAGTGATTCAATACTTTTAGACATTTTATATTCATCAATGCTGACATTATCACAAGATTTTCAACATCAATTACTTATTTTACAAATCTGTTGATGTGTTTTGTTGCTGACAATTTCGCGAGTTAATAATGATGGGTGACAGGTTCTGTAAAACTGGTGTCATTTTCAAGATTTGTTAGATTTAAATATAAGAATTACTGATTTTGGGAAATAAATTCTCAAAGCCATAAGACCTAGAGATTGTCCAAAGTAAGGTCCAGATTACCTGAGTAAGGTCCATTCCTTTGATAGGTATAACATGGTCAATTTGAGCCGACATGGAAGCCTTTACATAATTGCTTGACCTACTAGATATGGCAGTCAAATTGCCCTTAAATCACACCTTATCATCTTTAAAAGAAGGCAGTTTGAATAGTATGACCCTTGAAACACTGAAATGCAAACAGAACACAGAGATTTTTATGTCTGTAAAACCTTTTGGTCATAGGGGATATTGGGTTAACCTATGACAATATACCCAGTTAACACCTACCAATATGACCCAGAACTTTCTTGAAGACGGCCGAGATGTTGGTTGTCAAAAGAAAATTTGAAGCATTGATTAGCTAGTCTATTTGGTGCCAATCTCTTCTCCAGTCAATCTTAGAATGCTATAGAAAATGTTTATATTCTTTAATTTTTTTGTCTTTCAGTAAAATATACGGGACTGCTACTTCTGTACTTTTCATACATATAACTTTGCTAAATTTCTTTGATTCTTACAAGAAGATTGTTGAAGAATTTCCTGCAGAGGTGAAATCCCTTGATCTTAAACATTGTCTTTGTGCAAGAAACTTGAGATAAGTTTACCTTGTAAAGTATTCGTTAACCATTTGTGCAATAAGTTTAGTATTAACATTGGAACTCATCAACTACCAAACTTTCTCTAAGCTGCTTATCTTTGAAGATTACAAAAGTAACTTGGGTTTGTTTGTTTGTTGTTTGATTTTCTGGTCTATCCAATTGTTTACTACTACAAATAAGATGAATGTAAATTCATTTGTATGTATAGATCAACTGATACAAATAAAACAGCGAACAAACACACCTTTATAAACTACATACAGATGCTTACACATCACTACAAAGTGAAATCACAAAAGAGGAAACACATATTTCAAAATGAGTTTGAATGTGCGTGTATATTCAGAGTTATATATTAGTAGAGTCATCTGTGTTTCTTTTTTTTTCCTCTTGGTATTTATGACTATAGGTATTGCTTCCAAACAGAACAAACAAAAAAAATATAATTGAATATCATTTACAAGTAACTAGTATCATTATTTAATGATTAAGTATAGAGAAAATTTGTTGTTTATTAATTTTTTTTTTTTCATAAATAAAAAAAGCAATTCATGGCAAAAATATACAAAATGAAGCATTACAATATATATTGATGAGATAAAAGGAATGCAACTATCAGTCTATTTTATTCTATTATTTTATGCTGCTTTTCAAAATAATTTTATAATTCAAGTGAAGGAGCTTCTAATGAGATCTATTCTGTTTTTGTGTGTCTTCATTTGTGAAGTACTGTTTTTATCAATACATCATCTATTTCACAATAAAGTTACATATTTTTACTACATACATACATACATACATACATACATACATACATATATTTGTGCATGCATGTATATATATATATATATATATATATATATATACATATAAATGCATATATATGCTTATAGTTACATATGTTTTTACATTTTATTACAGTTTTCTTTTGTGTTGTGTGTGACATACATACACACACACACACTTTCTACATATATAAATATACTCAAAGTACCTTTCTTTTTGCTCTCTTCTTTTATAAACAGTTCTATATTCTCGCATATTGTTTTCAGTCTTTCAAAATTTGGTAATGATTTCTTTAGTGCTTTGCGTTTTACTGGTTTTTCGATTTGTGCAGTTGATGCGGAGACAACAACAGAACAAAACTTCTATCTCAAGTGAAATTATTCTATCATTTATCTAAATATTTATTGTCTTTATATTTTACACTTGTTAAAGTGAATATAAAATGAATGGCATGTTTCATTTCAAAGTAGGGGTGTGTATTTCTGTTACAATCAAACCAGCAGGATCTTAGTAAAAGATTAACCTTTTCCTAACTTAAAAGTCTCTGACATGGTTGATAAGGCATCTTTATATTCATGTTGCTCCTTACAAATCTCTTGTGTGGATTATACACAAATGAATCAATCATGTTTAAAAGTATAATTAGGTCTGAATCAATCAAATTAATTAATATAATTTTAAAATTTTACTTGAATTATCAAAATTCTCTATTGATCTCTTCTTTTATCTTCTATATTCCTGTATATTATTATTATTATTATTATTATTATTATTATTATTATTATTATTATTATTATTATTATTATTATTATTATTATTAAGGGGTAATGTCAGCAGAATCATTACCATGTTGGATGAAATGCTGAGTGGCATTTTGGCCATTGCTATGTCTGGAGTTCAAATTCTGCCAAGATCAACTTTACCTTCCATCCTTTCAGGGTCATTAAGTTAAGTACCAGGGAAACACTGGGGTCGATGTTATCGACTAGCCCCCTTCCCCCCAAAAGTTTCAAGGCCATGTGCCTGGAGTAGAAATAATAATAATAGTAGTAGTAGTAGTAGTAGTAGTAATAATAATAATAATAATAATTTTTTTTATTTCATCTAGTTTCAGCTCACGAGCTGTGGCCATGCTAGGGCACTGCCTATTATTATTATTATTATTATTATTATTATTATTATTATTATTATCATTATTATCATTATCAAGTGAGAGAGCAGCACATGCCATCAAAGTGATGCTGGGATATAAATATACGAAACCCAATATATGTATCATGACTACCTGTCTGATGGGTGTAAACCAGGCACATGCATCACAATCATATGTGCATAGCATGGTGACCTCATATCAAAATAAACAGCACGTAGTTGTTGTTGTTGTTGCATGATGGCAGAAACCTTTATTCTTTAGGGCTCAGCTCTTTCTATGTTAATCGCTTAAATTTCTTACGATCCTATTTTCAACTTTATCTGCTCTACAATTCTTTTAATTTCGATTTACACTTTGTTCTGAATTTGTATTTTGGCTTTTAGGACTTAAATTCTTCTAAGTTTATCCTAATAATTCAAGATATTTCCTAATTTTATTGACATTGAACCACAAACACAAAAACTTTCATTTCCTAGTCTCGTGATACTTTGTGTTGTATTTCAAAATGACAAACTTTCATTAAAATCTTATTTAAAGATAATTGTTTCCGATTTAGGAACATCCAATGTATACTGCAGTCATGGATGAAAGTAGGTGAGTTGTCTTTCTAAGGGCTCTAACTCTCATCCAAACATAGACACCCCACATCAAACATGAACAACCTTCATGCCAAAAGTATTATTCTCTGCAGCTGTGTCCTTCTTGTTTCTTTTAAAAGTATGAATATTTCATGATACTCATACCAAGACAACCACCTTGTACTCTACTCTCTCTCTCTTTCTCTCTCTCACATTTGACAACACATGGCTAAAATCCACAAAGTTACTGGTGATATGAGGCCTCAGCCCACCCTAATGATCTCTTGAGACAATCCCATATTTACAATAAAGCAAATTTACTTCCGAAAGACATATCTTCCTCTTCATAATCAGGAATTGTTTCAACTCGCTCCAACTGCTGAGATGTTTCAAAGCTCAAGGGAAACCAATGATGGAGCACTGCTTTCTCATCTAGGATGGTGCTGGGGTCACATAACCAAACAACCAAGACCACATCAAAAAGAAAGCCAACTGAATGGTCAGCATAGATCCATTCCCCAACATACTTCAGCCTCTTCTCAAATACACTGTCACTCCACTTTTCTCTCTTTTACTATCGCTACAATAGTTAGCTGGTTAAGTACCACATTCATTAAAAAGACTTTGCAGGTGTGTCAAGTAGACAGCTGATGACAGTTCTTGGGGACTTGGTTTGCTACTTTATACACAGGAAGTTAGAACTATTGTTAAGATGACATAATTAAATAGAAAATCTATTCATACCTTTCAGTGATCCACTGGATACAAGCTTGAGATCAATATGTCAACTTTTGAGCATGAGAGAAATTAGATCCTCACTTTTACTGCCATTTACATAATGCTTTTAGTTAATAGAATCCATAAAAATTACCAGAATATTCTTATGATGATGATAGTGGTGGCAGTGGTGTGCTGTTGCTTAGTCCCAGTTAGCAAACATGAACATTTTGTCTTATTATTACTGTCTCAATATTTTAGTAAAAAAAATTCTCAATTTTCAATGTTTCTTTGGAAAATTACACAAAATAATTTTAAAACATTTTGAATGCAAATCTGATTGAATTCCAAGATATGCAAAATCTTAAGGAAATGCTGGGATTCGCTTGGGAGCTTTTGAATGACAAAGGTTTTACAGATTCTAAAGAAGGTTTCTGTGGGAATATCTGTAACAAAATCAGATTTGCACAAATGTTGGTATCACCAGAAATATAATACAAGTGCAAGAGAAGACAAGCATTTCTTTCATGAACTACAAGAGCTCAATAAAATACAGATAGAACAAAACCCATGAGTTAAATATCTCTTGTAAACAAATAAGGGAAACACACTTTCTCTTGTATTTTTCTGTCTAGAATCCTGACCTTTTATTTAACTGGTTAAGTTCATTTATTTCTTTAACAATTTTATTCTATTTTGTTTCAAGGAATGGATTATAAAGTATGGCAAACACAAATTGTGTGAGTTTATATATAAAACAGAGACAATGCAATTATATATATTTGATAAAGATAATTGTGATGTACTTTTCTTGAAGAATGTTAGGCTTCAAAAAAAATCTTCACCGATTCAAATCCTATTTCATTGTAAGAAATTCTAAGCTTTAAATATTGATCTTTTTTGTATATGTTAACCCTCTGTTTATCAAAAGACATATTTTACAATTTAGATTTAACTTACATTTTTAACATTTGTGCAAAATGCTTTTTGAATTTCGAAGGTTATCTTTAAGTTAAAATTTATTTGTTACTGAACAGTGGGGTGGAGTTAGAGCAAGTGGAAATGAAGACAACATAAAAATAACAATAGGTGAACATGAAATAATACCAACTAATGAAGGCCTTATTAGCAGTAAAATCTGATGGGGGAACATCATACAAAATCCCACATTGCTCTGACACATCAAACCCTTTAAAAATGACCCTCACCTTTCATTTTCTGGTTGTTTGAGTATTGTCATCTTATCAGAAGAAGCTCATTTAACCTTATCACATTCACCATTCTCACCCACCTCTCTTATAGCACACAAGAGAGCTGCACCCTCCCATCCCACTTCAACTTCAAATTCATTTCTCTTAAAATTGATGAGAGTTTGACCAGAAAGGAAAAGCCTTATCTTTAAATCTTTTAACTGCATCTACTCTCACTGCTTCCTTCACCAAACCAAAACAGACTTTGCCACTCTTCCTTACAAAAGGAAGCTGGTCAATTGGATTCCATGACAGACTAGTCTTATGGTTCCATCTTGTTTGTAATAGTGGCTGTTTGGCACAAACTCTCAAGCTGGTAATTTATGGACAGGGAATCAGTGGATGCATGACTCTTGTTTCAGTTATTAGATTGTGACCATGCTGGGGCATCACTTTGAATAGTTTTTAGTTGAATGAATTGACCTAAGAACTTATTTCTTTCACACCGGTATTTATTCTATCAGTCTCTTATGCTGAGCGGCTACTTACTGGGATGTAAACACACCTTCATCAGTTGTCAATTGGTGGTGGGGAACAAACACAGACACAAAGACACACAATCACACACACACACACACACATATATATATATATATATATATATATATATATAGGGAGAGTTTACGAAAAAAACAAAAGATGAAGACAGGTGGTGTACAAAACAAACAGATGTATTAGTATAAGGCTCAGGAATAGAAAAAGTCTTTTACGTTTCGAGCCTACGCTCTTCTACAGACAGGGACACAGAAAGAAACAAGGAGAGAAACAAGGAGAAAAAAATATATATATATACGCACAACAGGCTTCTTTCAGTTTCTGTCAACCAAATCCACTCACAAGGCTTTGGTCAGCTCAAGGATATAGCAGAAGACACTTGCCCAAGGTGTCAAGCAGTGGGACTGAACCTGGAACCATGTTGTTGAGAAGCAAACTTCTCACCATGCAGCCATGCCTGTGCCTATGTTTTTTTTGTTTTTTTTACTTGAGCTTTTTTGCCTGTAGCTCTTGTCCTAATCAGGCAATTTCCCTGAAACTCTGCCAAGTTAAAGATTTGGTGAGAAATATCCATAATTTCCAACCTGAAAGTTATTCAGATGCGTTCAGTTAGAATATTCTTTTTCATCCACCAAATTCATTTTCAGACCATTATTGCTTATGTCTTCTGCTTGTTTCTATACAATGTGAAAGTTGATTTTCCACTGACTGCATCATTCAGTTGATAGGGGTCAGTGAGTGCCTGTCAATATTCCAGATGCTAAATCCTCTGCTCTTGAACCAGGGCTGCAAGTCAGTCAAAGGAATAAGCTGTGTTTAGAAAAGGGTAAGGTGTGTTATATTAATGGTAGCCACAACTATTCCTTATCATTTTCGTTGTGGTCACGAATCGACCATCTCTGTAGATGTATCTGCCCAGGTGTGACCATCTTTAGTGAGGGCAATCACAGCATCCTGAGACATGTGCGAAGAGGTTGTTTGCAGCAAATACGAGGGGGCTGCTGGAAAGTTCCTAGCTTAAAGGTTTTCACAAAGCCTGGTTGAAGTCCCCAAACTTCTGAGTTCTTTTACAGGGCTTAGAAAAACTGAGGGACCTCTGCAATAAGTGCGTGAATCTGGGAGGGGAATATATTGAATAAAATCATAATTAACAGATCCTCCTCTATTTTCTATTACCCACACCCAGGAACTTTCGAGCAACCTCTCATAGATTTCCTGACTGTTAGTAATGAAGACAAGGTTAGAGAAGGGAAATAAGAGGAGAACTGGTGTTGATATAATAATCGACCAATAACTGTAGCAGAATTTGCTTATTCTCATCAGATTTCTTTCAGATAATATTTTACCGATATTACTTAAGTAGATGTAAAAGGACATATGTAAAATAAAATCAGAACTAAATAACATTATTCTGTTAGTATTCTTTGGCATTGACTTTTTACTAGTGTCAGGTTAGCCATATTGTTAACTTGATGGAATTAAACAAGTAAATAAATCTTAAGCGTCTTTACAGAAAATTTCAAATGAATTTAATCAGTTTATTAAAAATATTTACAAACATTCTTCAATTAAGGAAGTTTTCAATTTGATCAATTTGAAATAAATTTACAAATTATATTTTAAGATTCATTGTTTATAGATTATAGAATGCACTAAGTTCTTGTGATCTTGAACTTTTTCCCTGCAATTTTAGAATTCAACCTATTTTCTCTGCATTTTTATAGTTTTAAAGTTTAAAAGAAAATTATTGATTGAATTTTTTTAGTGAAAGCTTCAAGTAAACATACCAAAAATAAATGTATGATTTATGCAAAGAGATTAACAACAGCTTGCAGACATCTATTTCTAATGAAATATATTAAAAATGTTAAGCATAATGTTTTATGTATATGGTTAAATGCATCTCATCTTCTCACAGACTGATTCATAAAAGTGCTCGCAGACAAGCACATACAAATGTGTGGGTGTGTGTGATTATATACGCATATATATGTCTATAGGTGTATGTTCACAGACACACCTCTAGACCAGCTTCTCATTTACTTATGTACAAACTTCCCCATTTTCATGATTATTGTTAGCTTTCATCTGTGTATTTGTAATGTGTTTTGGCACAACTACGAAGAACACAAATACATTATAACTTAGCTTTTATTTCTCTTTAACTCTTTGAGCAGTTCTCTAAAATTTGTTTTTACCGTTTTTCTTGTAAAAACAGATTTTTTTTGAGTGCTTGCAGATTGGTAAACATTCCATTACTTCAGAGTAGAACACTTTATTCTGCATTCCCACAGTTGACTTTACTGTTGGAAACATGTTCCAGATATTGTAGTAAAAAGATCAATAGTGTTGATATCTTATTGATGCTTACTATTCATCATGAAAGTCAAGCCTGATGCTAGATGTAGTTCATCGTCTGGTTTAACACTAACCACATGGATCTGGTCTACTTTTTGTTGCAAGTGTTTGAGGCCAGGTTTCCACTCTGAAGATAACATCTTATCTTCTTCCACCCCAAAAGAGTTTGGAGCACCACCCATTTCTTCCTCTGGATCACTCATTAAAAGAAAATGGTCTATAATTGATTTTATTTTTAATTCATTAGAAAGTTTCTGTTCCTCCATCATATCGTAACCTCTCAACATCAGGTATAAATCTCCCATTCTCTCAGCAATAATCTCTCTGCCTAGGGAGCATTTTAGTCTTGCATGTGACATGGTGACCCCACTAGTGCTGGAGTCAGTGAAAAAAGTACCCAGTCCTCACACAATAAAGTGGTTGGCATTAGGAAGGGCATCCTACCATGGAAATCTTGCCAAAGCAAATACTGGAATATTGGAGCTCAGCACAGTCCTCTGACTTGTCAGGTCCATCTCATAGCACCATGGAGGACAGACGTTAAATGATGACAACGACGACATTTGTCATAAATGAAAAACATTGAAAGCTGAAATTCAGTGTCTATTTTCTCAGCTCTTACCCATAATGCCCTTTTTTTTTTTATACATTTCCTTACTTTAAATGGTTGAAACTACTTATTTTCAAAAACTTAAATTACCATAAATCAAAACTGTGTGAATAAAACTGATTGACATTTCAAATATTTATGATCTATCAATATTAATAATACTCAATGCTGGTTGCTTGGCCACATTAAAAATGTTACATTGCCTTATATGGAATTATCCTGACTCTGCCTTTTCACTGTCTACCATTGTCGCTACACCTTCTCTATCTTTACTACTTCTCAATTTCCTCCTCCACGCCTCCTCTTTCTATTTCTATAACTACTTCTTTCTTAGTTGGATGTGTTTATATTTGGAGATAGAACATGTATTATATAAAGACCACCAAATTGAGTGACGTATTTTACAGATTGACACATACATCGCAGATGGCACGCTCACTTCAATAAGCATACACGTGTGTGTGTGTGTATACACACACACACGCACAGATGATGATGATGAGGATATAATTTCAGTCTGCCAAATATATTCACAACAGTTGTGGCAAATTTGGCACCTCTTTTCCAAGTATGTTCATAATTGGGCAATGGGTATATATTGATAAAGTGTATATAAATGAATTAAGTTTATATAAACTAATATAGACATTTAAACTAACAATGGATGTATAAGCTAATGAGGGGTGAGTACACTAATTGCTCTTTTTTGTGGGTAGCAGAACAAAGATTGGAAATTATGGCCATGCTGCCCAGCAACTAAACTTCAATAGTTAAATTATAAAATAGAAGTTCATATCTCTTTCAATACATGTGTGTGTATGCATGTGTGCTATCTTTATGTATGATATAAGTTGTATGGATCTTAAAACTTTTCCCATGTATGTATATGTATGCATGTATGTATGTGAATGTATATGTGTGGGTACTTATATACATACATAAGTACAGTTCTATATTTGCGAGAAGAGGAATTAGGTACATTATTTACATTTGACGAATATTTGTCCTCATCTTGTTTGCTGTTAACACAACAAACAAGTATTAAGAAAGTATAAGAAAATATTAGATTTATAAGCCCTAAAATTCACTCCATAATTGCCCATGGGCATATGGCATAGTGGTAAGAGCATGGGCTACTAACCCCATGATTCTGAGTTCGATGATAATAGTAATAATAACATTGAAAAATACCTTAAGAATGAGAACCCAGGTTCGAAATTTCCCCAAGACATCTGAAGAAAGCTGGAGAGTATAAGATGAGGACAAACAACAAACAAGATGAGGGCAAATGTCCGTCAAATGGAAATAATATAAGTGCCATGATTATCTTAATCAAGTAATAAAAAGATAATGTTGGGATGTAAAGGTAAACAGTTACTAACAGACGAATCATAGAAAGGCTTTGAGACTGATTGGTTAAATCCTGTCAATTTAAATCCTGTCAATCTTGTTGGGGCCTGATTCTATGATCAGAAAGCAAAAGGACTCAGCCATTGATGTGTCACTGGCAGCACCTTAAACCTATTTGGTCTGAAATCTTTGTATAATTGTCAAACATTCTGTGTGTGTGTGTCTGTGTTTATATATTACCACATGTGTAAATGTAAATATTTTTTAACGAAACTATGATACTAGCTCATCTAATATAGGAATCATAAACTACGCAGTGTTTGTAACTGAGGAAGGTATGTATAATTAATCCCATATGCCAACAAGGAAACTGATATTTAGAAATGTTCTGACTCAGTGAGAAAAACCTCTCAAACATTTACATTAGTGGTATGATTAACAAATAATATCATTGAAACAAATGAAGTAGATTTGCGATAGTGTGATATCTTTAATGTTTCAACTAAGACAAGATATATCTTGGATAATACTTGATATTATAAGCAGAAAATATAAGGAAAATATGAAAATAATATACAAGAAATATTAATTCGTTTATGAGTTTTTGACATTTGAAATGCCTGAAAGTATCATGTTAGCACTTGTACAACTTAAATGACAGTTACAGATTGGGCCATAAAATATAAAAGACCAGAGTCAGTAACAGGATCTGAACTAGAACTCTTTTCATGAACAGCCTTGCATGCTTATCACTTTTCCAGCTCCATTTTCATCTCTAGGCTGAAAATGAATAAAATTTTGAATATTAAAATTTAGCCCTTTTACCATTTCGGTTTTTATTTCTGTAATGATCACAATTTCAATTATGCTATCTTCATTTATTATCTTTTAAATTACAAAGAACAGTTTGATTGGAGGAATGTCTTGCAATAATAGAGATGTCTTTTGTGGTCTTATTAAAGCTAATATCATATCTACAATTATATTAAATTATTCTGTTTATAATTATACATTTTAATCTTATAGATTATTCCTTCACATTCTATTAACATTGAAGCGTCTCTCTGAGCAATTCTCTTGTCAACGATAGATTTCATAAAATATGTTTTCAATCATAGTTATAATTTACTTTATCAGAAAACCAGAGGATTTAACTTTTAGGAATACTTTAATAAGAAAAGGGTGTAATTGCATGTTAATGCAAGCTGAATGGAATTTTGGTTTGAAGGTTAATGTATAACTACTGGAATTATGTAGTAAATGTGACTAAGAATTATTTGTTTACCCTAGAGACAAAACAAATAATATGAGAATGTGGAGAAAATTGTAAATGATAACTTTAAATAAATGTCATTGACTAGTTGAAACTGGTTGCATAAACTAGAGACCAAATGAAACTTATTTAAGTGCAACATGGTAAATCTTTACATAAGATATTTGGGTATAAACTAAAGAAGAGGTATTAAATCATTATGAGCATATAAGAGAGTGAGGATCAAAAAATTTGTTTGCTGACATCTATATACAAAATTGACCAGCTTTATTTAGATTCAGAGAACTTGTGGGGGTAGCTTTGGCTGAAGAGATACAATAATGCTGAAACACTGGTGTCTCAGAGTCTCTTGATGTCACTGAATATGTATGTTGTCAACACATCAGCTGATTGGAGAAAGTAAAATGCAATAGGGATTCATATATTCACATTCAAATCTTCTGAAGTATGTTAAGAATGTACGTATATATATATATATATATATATATATATATATATAACTTAGGAATTACTGTATAACTATTTCAGCAAGTTGAAATGTAAGATTTTAAAAGAAATAACTATTTAGAAAAAATAGTTTGTCATATTTTTGTTGAGCTGGGTAAAATAAAAGTTAAAGCTGATAAGTATAAACATGGTTTCTTATATAATCAATTCCTCATCTCATTCATATTTAATAAATTGCAATGTTCCTCTTTCGGATGTGTTTCTGAATAGTGCTTCAATTACAGTATGCTTACATACATTCACATAAACACACGCACATGTATATAGATACACATACATACACACACTTAGACACACACATAAACACAAACAGACACACACACACACACACTAGATGAAAGAATAGATAATGGATCTTCAATAACCAAATTCTTGCAGTCCTACAGAGTATTATGGGGCCAATTCCCAATAAAATCTGCATATAAAGTTTAGATTTTAGGGATTAATAAACTAAAGATACATGTCAAAATGTCATATTCATTCAAGTCATACTTCTATCATTGAATGTCAAATATATTATGCATTTATAATATGCATTCATATAGAAACATTCTCGTAAAATTTTACATAACGTTTTTATTTTCATTTGTAGTATTCCGCTAAATTACTTTAATCTAAATTACCCATCTAATAATTCAACTTATACTTTTTAATTTATTGTATTTTGTTTTGGGTCTCTTCAGAGTATATTTTTGGCTAAAATATGATTTTTAAACTTAGAAGTTCATTTTGAAACAGAAACAGGAAATCAATGATCCCAGCAATAAAATACAACAATACTTCGTGAACACAGAGAAATTGTGATTGTATTTCAATTGAATATTCCCTTTATTTCATCTATTTCAAATAATTACACAAGCAAAAAACACACTAGTTGATCAATGTTAATAACAGGAAAAAAACCTTCTCCAAGTTTCATGAAATTGCAATAACGTTATGTTCCCCAAATAGCAATTGTTCATGACTACCTCACAATAGTATTATAACCCTGTTGAGCTAAAGTGGCAGAGTCTAAAATTATCCACCCTGCGATGAATATAGATTGACTTAAATTCCATAGAATTAAATAACATGGAATGATATTGTTATTCTCCATGATACTGATTCCATGACAAGCTAAATAATCTTTTTATTTTGGATAAAAATGTATTTTTTTGTAGTTACAGAACAGATTTTGTTATCACAGTATCAACCAGACCATCAGTAACTACTGGTTACCATACACTTCCAATTTTGTCTTGAACACACCATCCTTTTTCATCTTGGTCCAAATTGCTGGACTAAATCATTTTCCCACCACCATGGGAAAGATCAGAAAAGTTGCCTTTTCTGATCTTTTGGATACCACTCAGCTTCTGCACGGATCCGTCTACTGTCAGTGAACCTTGTGACACGTCACAAAGAAAATGAATGGGAGAAAGAGAGCCTGCCAATTGTCGACCCAACAGAGGGACCAGCTATCCGAGTTGACAGTACCTTGGTAGTTAAAGCAACTAAAAGTATGAAGACAGGGAAAGCCCCCGGCCCATCAGGTATCACTGCAGAGATGCTCAAAATATCTGGCAGTGTCAGCCTGGTCACCCGTATAGTTACCAGGTGATACACGAAGGAGTCATACCCAATGACTGGTGTAGCAGCACTATAGTCAACTGCTACAAAGGAAAAGGTGACGCCCTAGATACAAATAATTACAGAGGTATCAAGCTCTTGGATCCGGTAATGAAGATCACGGAGAGGGTCATAGCCCAACTAATTAGGGAGAGAGTTAGTTTAGATGAGATGCAGTTTGGTTTCGTGCCAGGGAAAAGCACCACTGATGCTATATTTCTGGTTAGACAGTTGCAGGAGAAATACCTAGCCAAAGATAAGCCCCTGTACCTGGTTTTCGTTGACATGGAGAAAGCCTTCGACAGGGTCCCCTGATCTCTTATCTGGTGGTCAATGAGGAAACTAGGGATGATGAATGGTTAGTGAGAGCCGTGCAAGCCATGTACGGGGACGCTGTCAGTAAGGTGAGGGTTGGCAACGAGTACAGTGAAGAATTCTGGGTGGAGGTAGGGGTCCACCAAGGTTCAGACCTCAGCCCTCTCCTATTTATCATAGTCCTCCAGGCAATAATGGAGGAATTCAAGACAGGATGCCCCTGGGAGCTCCTCCATGCTGATGACCTTGCTCTAATTGCTGAGTCACTAACAGAACTAGAGGAGAAGTTTCAAGTGTGGAAATAAGGATTAGAATCGAAGGGCCTTAGAGTCAACCTAGCTAAAACCAAAGTCCTAATAAGTAGGAAGGTAAACAAATCACAAACGCCTTCAGATAGATGGCCCTACTCGATCTGTAGAAAAGGTGTAGGTAGAAACTCTATAAGATGTACCAAGTGTAAGCTATGGACACATAAGAGGTGCAGCAATGTCAAAGGAAGGCTAATTAAGAAGATAGTTTTTGCATGTGGCAGATGCTCAGGAGCAATAAACACTGAAAATGTGCAGAGAACAACTTCTGTCACATTCCAGGGAGAAAAACTAGAAGTAGTTGATAGCTTCCATTACCTAGGTGACCAAGTCAATAGCAGGGGCGGGTGTGCTGAAAGTGTAACAGCTAGAGTAAGAATAGCCTGGGCAAAGTTCAGAGAGCTCTTACCTCTGCTGGTGACAAAAAGCCTCTCGCTCAGAGTAAAAGGCAGACTGTATGACGCATGTATACGAACAGCCATGTTACATGGCAGTGAAACATGGGCCATGACAACTGAGGATATGTGTAAGCTCACAAGAAATGAAGCTAGTATGCTCCGATGGATGTGTAATGTCAGTGTGCATACTCGACAGAGTGTAACTACCTTGAGAGAAAAGTTGGACCTAAGAAGCATCAGTTGTAGTGTGCAAGAGAGACGATTGCGCTGGTATGGTCATGTGGCAAGAATGGATGTCGATAGTTGTGTGAAAAAGTGCCACACCCTAGCGGTTGAGGGATCCTGTGGAAGAGGTAGACCCAGGAAAACCTGGGAGGAGGTGGTGAAGCATGACCTTCGAACATTAGGTCTCACCAAGGCAATGACTAGTGGCCGAGACCTTTGGAAGTATGCTGTGCAGGAGAAGACCCAGCGGGACAAGTGGGACCATAACCCATGGCCTCTATCTGGGATGTAGCCAGCCCACTTATGCATGCCTTTCACTCTTGGGACAGAAAACTCTGTTTGCGAAGACCTGTTGAGGCAAGTGAAATCGGAATCGAAATCGAAATTGCTCAAAAGTCAATGGAAATTGTAGTTGTGGTACCAGTGCCGGTGGCACATAAAAGAACCATCCGAACATGGCTGTTGCCAGCGCCGCCCTGACTGACCTCTGTGCTGGTGGCACATAAAATGCACCAACTGATCGTGGCCATTGCCAGCCTCTCCTGGCGCCTGTGCCTGTGGCACATAAAAAGCACCCACTACACTCATGGAGTGGTTGGCGTTAGGAAGGGAATCCAGCTGTAGAAACACTGCCAGATCAGACTGGACCTGGTGCAGCCTCCTGGCTTCCCAGACCCCAGTCGAACCGTCCAACCCATGCTAGCATGGAAAGTGGACGTTAAACGATGATGATGATAGCCTATCTCCATTACTATCTGTATTGGCCATGATACCACTCAGTTTGATATTATGAGAAGTTAAAATAGCTTATGATTTGGGAAAAAGGATTTGGTCAGATAAATCATCTCCTTTTTATAGATGCTATGACACTTTATGCAAAAAATGGAAAGCAGCTTAAAAGTCTTATATATACTGTTTGCATTTCTCAAGTGATGTAGGAATGGAATTTCAGATTGAAAAGTGTGCTATATTGATGATGAAATGAAGAAGATTTGAAAGAAACCAGGGAATTGAAATGCCAAATGGGCAAACAATGAAAACAGTTGAGAAAGGATAGCAGTGGAATAAGTGTTTGGGAATCTTGGAGGCAGATGAAATAAAACCTGAAGGGAAGAAGCAAATTACCTGCAGAGAGTATACAAAGAGATTGGGGAAAATATTACAGTCCAAGTTGAGTTCAAAAAATGTTATTGAAGCAATAAAGGCAAGAGCAGTATCGGAAATCAGATACGGAAGTGGAATCATAGATTGGACCAAAAGCAACAGAGAGGAAGTTGATAGAAAACATAGACAGCTGTTGACAATGTATGGAGCTCACCATCCAAAAAGCTGGTATTAACTGATGTTACTTGAAGAGAGACCAAGGTGGAAGAGTGTGTACAGATGAGAAGAAAAATACCTGGCAGAATATTTACGCAACAGCACAGGAAAAACTAGTAAAGGCAGTGAATAAGGAGCAGGTGATCAATTGTGTGGAATAGGAGGAAAGGATAACAAGGAAATTTAAAGAGGTCGTGTTAAGTGGATTGTAGAGAAACATTTGTATTGTCAGTTATGGAAAGCCACTGAGGGTGTTTGTAGAACAAAATCCAGGGATTGGTGAAAAAGAAATCAATTAAAAAAGAAACAGAGAGTCTAATTATAGCAGCTCAAGATCAAGCAATAAAAACAAAAAAATATGAGAAATTATGTGTATGAGGAGAAGGTGCCAGCAAAATGTAGAGTGTGCGGAATTTGGGATGAAACAATGGCACACATTGTTGCAGAATGTCTAAAGTTGGCTCAGGCAGAATATAAGAGATGGAGACATGATCGAGTTGTGAAAGTTTTGCACCGGCAGCTTTGTCAGAGATGAGGATTTGAATTTGGTACAATCATCGGGTGGAAAGATAGCTTGAATCAGTAAAGTGCAAGATTTTATGGGATTTTCCCATTTAAGTGAATAAGAAATTGGAAAATAACGAACCAGTCATAACAATAATAGACAAGGAAAAGCAAAGTTGCTCATTAATTGATCCATCACGTCCATTTGATTCGAGGATTGTAAAGAAAGAAGAAAAATGAAAAATACAATCCCTTAAAATTTGAAATTGTGTTGGTGAATTTTGGTAAGATTGGAATTTATGAAGGATTCAGTTTCCTTGTAGCTAACCAGGGACATGGATATTGTAGTCCATGCTTTGATAATTTTGAGTGTGAACAAAATATATTCAAAAGTCGTATGTGTAGAAGTGTCTTTAAATTTTATAAGCATATCCACATACAAGCAGTGTTGTACCAGATGTACCCTGTAAAAATATATTCATAGTATAGATTTGATGTCATGTGATCTCTAATCTCTTGTAAGGAACTCTCTGCCAGATCTTAAATTAAAATACTTTATACACAATTTTGGCTTATTTCCATAGGTCTGAAAAAGGTGAAATGGAAAGTTAAGTTCCAAGTAATGGCACGGCTGTAGGGATATCAGTAGCCATGTGTGTATGTGCATATATGTAAGTGCTTTGTGTGTCTATATGTGGCTTTATCTTCCTATCCACTGTTATATGTGCATCATGATCTACTTAGTTGGATATTGGTAAATGCTTTCGGCAATAAAAAGGAAACTTTTCATTGAAATGGTTCTGTGGATATCATGTCAGCACAGAGCAATTGGCACACTGTTACTTATAGCAGAAACAGCTGAAAGCTAATGAAAGTGATCACATGACTCCCATTCTTTAGTCATTCATTTATGAATCGATATTACACTCTGTACTGACCTGCTTTACTGTAAAATATAAGTATATCAAATTCCAACAACTGGTTATTTGTATCACAACAACTAAGCAGAACCATATGATATATATATATATATATATATATATATATATATATATACACATACCCTTGTATTTCTAACTGGAGGTAAATTGTAAAGACAGCATTTCAAAACTCCAGAACCAATCAACTATAATCCAAAATGGTTAAAGGAGCAATATCATACAACTAGATTTGATGTATATATATATATATAGTATAAAAACATAAAACTGGGCTAAACTAACATAAAAAACAACAGCAAAAACCGATGTAGTTTTCTAAACAATTATCAATTGATTATGTTATTTTCTTGTTGTGTTTTCTTTCCCTCATGAATAAACATTGTAAATGATACTGGAATACATTGCAACAGTTTCAGAAAACTTTACAAGCTGCAATAATTTTTCAAATATATCTTTCTCTTGTTTTTTTTTTTTGCTTTTTATTTTTTAAATTTCTTTTTATGCTAATAAAAATCAATTATCCTGTGTATTCTGTAAAGAAATAAATTTGAAATTTTCCAATGATACATTCAAATAAAAGACTCTGGGTTTTTAAAGGTCACCCCAAATGATCATTTAATGTTCATATTTTAAATTTTATATTTTTAACTCCAGGATGTAATTCAAAACATTCTTTATACTAATGACTATCTTGCTATTCCACAATATCAAACAGGGAAGTTCCATTTGAAACAACAACAACAACAACAACAACAATAATAATCATAAATTTCAAAGCATTTTTAGAATAAGCATTTTTTGTATTATTTATTAGTTATATATACATATACACCCGCATGTGTGTACGTATTATTTCAGCAATAAGATGTCAAAAGAAAAACAAAATAAAATAATAAGGAAACAAAGGTTCAAATTTTCATAAAAATTAGATTCTAGTTTTGGAAACTTTGTTTTCAGTGAATTATCAAAAACTACACAGGAGATGTAAATATGATTTGTATTATTCTTTTTCTTAATAACTGTGATATGTAATCATTTTATATTTGTGTGATGTGCAGTGACCTTATTTTTGTGTTGGAAGTAGGAAAGGGGTCATTTTATTGACTTCTGTGTGACTAAATTTTGCCAAGACAAACAATAATAATGATTGATTCTAGTTTCAGCTCACGAGCTGTGGCCATGCTGGGGCAGAATTAAACACAATGAACAATTTTTAGCAATGATTATTTATTAACCCTTTTCCGCATTTAAACCAGATTATATCTGGCCAAAATATTGTGCCTCTTTTATGTTCAGACTGGCCATATCTAACATCTCACACCTAACCTACAATGTCTTTCTAAAAATTATCAGTTGCACCATTAAAATCTTGAAGCTATAAGATAATGCATGATTAATTGAAAACAACGAGAATAAATAAGCATTAGGTTTGGCAGAATACTAAAGAATGATAAAGATTTCAATTACAAAACATAATAAAATATTTTCTTTTTTTTTCACAAATATTTATTATTTTATTCTAAATAAGAATTGATTTGCCACCCTCTCTGTATACAGTTTAGCTGTCATGAGCAAAGTGCTAGAGACTATAAAGCATTGGTATTACAATACCTTGTCAAAGACTCAAGCTCAAGATGATGATGATCAACATCATCATTTAATGTCCATTTCCCATGCTGGCTTGGGTTGGACGATTTGACAGGAGCTGGTAAGGCTGGAGAGCTACACTAGGCTCCGTTTGTTTGGCTTGGCATGGTTTTTACAGTTTGATGCCCTTCCTAATGTCAGCCACTTGATAGTGTGTACTGGGTGCTTTTTATATGGCACCAGCAGGGTTGCCAAATGGCTTGCAAGACAAAGACCCCCTCAGATGAGAGAGGGAATGGAAGTAAGGGAAGTGGTTGGGAGCCAGGTGAGAGGTTAGAGTATAACAGACAGAGATAGTTGTCGTGCTAGATAGAAGGGATTCATCAAATGTCAGCAATTTTATCATCAAATTAATTTCAAGTTTCAGTTTCAAAACTAAATTCCATATCAAACAAACCTTCAAAGATTTTACTATCATTCAGTTGTGTTACGAACTGCATTGATTTACCATAAATCTTCTGTATTGGGTGAGGATAAATGTAAAACATTTCTGGGATGTAACTTGTCAGGGAAAAGTATAATTAAGATTCCTAATTCCTAACAAACTGGATTTAATATTTTTCTATTTAAAATATTTTGTGTTTATTAAACTACAGAAAAGAAGTTGCAAGCAGTATGAGTCAATAAAGGAGAGCTGTAGAGAGTTTGCAGATGGTTCACTGTGTAAAGACCTCAAATGAATGTTCTTTACAGGAACTGTAAAGAAAAGATCCATTCAGCCTGCAAGTAAAGGTGCATAAAAAGCTACAAGCGGGGATCGAATTGAGAAAGTTGATCCATAGATTATTGTTATTGAGATGCAAAGTAGAGTCTGATTAAACCTGGGTGGGTTGAGAGGATAATGTTGGGTCTGATGTTGAAAGGCCTAAATACCTGACGACCCACCAAGTTGCATCACTGATGATGTGAGCCAACTCATCCAAGAAATGGATTCTGTACACAAGTTACTTTAATATAATCCCTTTCCTCTTGAAGCACTCTAAAGGTTGACACAATTCACATATTTGTTATCTACTTTTGTGAATCACCTTCTTCTTCTTCTTTCTATCCACTTTGCCATGCTTTCATTTGTTAGATGAAATTTAATGAGGCAGGTTTCATATAGCCCGAGGCCTTTCCTGTTACCAACCCCCACCTGTCTTCAAAGAAGGTAATATTTCCTCATGACTGGACATGTTAGCAGGAAAGATTGGGAATGAACGACACCACTTGTATGACAGTGACACTCATTTACAACTATCATACAATGTCAAAATGAAGAGGCATGCACGATAGATTCTTTTCAGTTTCCATTAACCAAATCCATTCCCAATTCTTTGGTCTGCCTGGGATTATAGAAGAAGACACTTGCCCAAGAGGCCTCACAGTGGGACTGAACCTGGAACCATGTGGTTGGGAAGCAAACTTCATACTGCCCAGCATTGTCTGTACCTAATTGTCTACAACACAGTTTTAATCATATGAACTTTATAAAAGGATGCAAATTTATGATAAGACACCTGAAGAAGAATAAAAACAAAATTTTAATCATCATCATCATCAATACATAAAAATATTATATTGAAAATCATCTGATCTTTTTGTGTGTTATGTGGTTAGAAGTTATTTGGATGAAATACAATGAACAATATTAATATTTTATCAGTAAGTTACAGAAGAAGAAACAAGTATGAATCAGTGATTTGTCACTTTATAAAAGATTTGAAGTTCAACATTTCTATTGTATTGACACATTTTTCTTGTTAAATATTGTGTTTCTTTCATCACATTTATACTTACTAGTAGTAGTAGCAGCAGGGGTAACAACAGTAGCAGCAAATTATTTCTAAATTTATTAGAATCTTTTGAAAAATTCTAGATTTATTAGAATCTGTTGAAAATTTCTAGAACAGTCAAAAATATAATTATTTTCCTTTTATTCAATGAAAAAAATGCTATTTAGTCCCAGATCAGTTCTGTCTGAGCAGACATGTTCAGCAATGCTCTGGCCACAGCCATCCAATTTTACACATATATACACTACTATACTATTTAATTTGCTCACCTTTTATAAGATAGTGGGGTGTGATTTGAGGGTAATTCAGCTGTTATTACTAGTATTACCAATATAGAGATTCCTTTGGCACAAATAGAAAGTTGTTGCACCTTTAATCAAATCCAGCTAAAATAAAGCTTTGCATACCTGCAAATTTATTACTCATAAATTACGTAGAGGAATAATAGTTTCTAATGGACTATGGTTGTTGTATCGATGTCTGTAGTTGAAGAAGGGCAACAATGCAGAAACAAATGTCCAACAATCTTACAACATCATCCTTACCCTAGTTCAGTGTTTTCTCATACATTGTCCGTGAGGAGAATTTCTATTCCAAGGCGATTCTTGAAGCAGATGTCTTTCTACACTTGACGACACACAAACATGTTGAATAGAAATGCATACTATTTTATTTTAATTATCACAGGTTAATGTACTTTTAATAAATTCTAGTTTGACAAAGCTTTGCACTTGCCAGCAAATTTATTATTTTTCTGTTTGCATATGAGAATGGCAGTTCTCAGTGGGTTGTGAATGACTGGTTCAGTGTCTATTGCTGATGAGTCATAACACAGAACTGTGTGTCTGATGACATCATTTGTACCCCAACTTGCATTGCTTAATTTCTCTTCCATATGTTACCATAGCAATGGCCATTCCATATTTGAGTATACACAAACATGTTTAATAAAGATGCACACAGTTTCATGTGTCTAAATTATTGTCAATATTTCCTCTAAATTAAAATATAGTCCAAAGGATGATTTGAAAAAAAGTCAATAGTAAAATCAAAATTAAACTGAGTTGTAGTAAAATTTCAAAACTCAAAGAAATACAAGAATCAGCAATATCATTTAAAGCTCTTGTATCAAGTCTTATTAGACACTTTAGAAGAGATTTTCATCGTTTCCTTGCTAACAAAAAAATTTAAAGATACTTCAATAAAGATTATAAAAAGAATTCAGAAATATTGTATATAAGAAGTGTAAACAACAGAACAGATGTTTAACAAACGAATTTTAAACTAAATACAAAAAATAATTGATGTAATATTGATAATTTATTGAGATAAAAAAAGATTAATGGAAAATGAGACATTTTAAAAACTCCAACATGATGAGATACAGTCGAAATTGAAGTATTTCCACAGGTAAAGTAGAATAGAAGATAATCCATATAACCCTTTAATTATGGTAATTAAAACTTAAGATGCCTCAATTTCCAAACCAGTATGGGTTGTTTTTGTCCATAATGATAATGGCTAATACGAAATCATTGAAAGAGCTTTAAAATCTGATGAAGACACACCAACAATTGATGCTATGTTGATGAAATTTTGTTAAATGCAAGATTGATAATGGGAAACTGTTAATGATAATGTGAAAGAGAAGAGCGGCTTTAAAGAAAATAATGATACGGCTTCAAAATTAACCAGTCCAAAATCCCATTTAAAACATTCTGAGTCATTTAAATGGCTAATTAATAAAGAGGAATATCTAAATAAGCATCAGCTTGTGGATTTTAAAATGAAATACTGAATGATCTGCTGGTAAAATCGATTTGCGAAATTTACTTGAAAATGTGGACAAAAGAGTGAATAGGGTGAATGAAATAAAATATGTGATTGAATATTGATATGTTTTACTTGTAGTATTGCATCATTAATCGAACTCTACTGTCATCTCTGATGCATCCATAATATCTTTGTGTATTGGTAATTGATTTAGATGGTGGATAAAACAAAACTATCATTTTCAAAGAGATAGCAGTAAGTGTATCCATGAAGTAAGACTTGCCAAAGTTTATAAAGAGTTTCTGCTACAAAGCTGACATAAATAATTAAGTGGTGGGATTTGGATGAAAATATTCTAGCTAAGGTAAGGCATGTGGCAGAGTCCTTGCATTCACTTTGTAACTTCATGGCTTTGGGTTCAATCCCAAGGTCTGGTATCTTCAGAAAGAGTTTTCTGCTACATACTCAGCCCAACCAATGCCCTGTGATTGAAATTAACAGAAGGTTTTGTGCGTGTGTATCTGTGTGTTGAAATTCTGTGACTCTGAATGATACTGTCCAAGCAGAACAGTTATGTCATGTTTCTATTCGTTTTAAAAATGTTCTGTGGTTCTGTACATTCAAAGACTTTTAGAATAGAATAATTCATTTATTTAAAAAATAGACAAGAGTTCATAACAAGAAGGGGCAAGAAAGGTATCTGGCTGTAGATATATGCCTCAGATTATTAAGTGGTGATGA
>NC_043013.1:55003425-55031483 GCF_006345805.1 Octopus sinensis | reverse complement strand
ATATGTATATATATGTCTGTATATGTATATATATTTATTTTTATATAAAGTTATATATTAAAAGCAATTTTATGTTAAACTGAACGATCACTTAATACTTTTTAATAAAGTACAAAATGCATTGATTTTTACAAGGAAATGATTGATAGTGACTTTGAAGTTTGACATAGAAGCACATACACAAGCATGCATACACACATAAACACACACACAGATACACACATAAACACACACACAGATACACACATAAATGAATATTTAATGTAACATTAAAATTTGCTGGATCTTTAAGCCCAGTTTGCTTTTTTTTGCCGCTCAATAAATATATTCTTGGATCATTTGTCAGACTTGCATGCTTACACACAGACACACAAACACACACACACACACTGCATTAATTAGGTTTAAACTGCAAATATTCATTTTCTAAGGTGACTTTCCAATGTGCTCCTTGATAATTCCAAAGTCACACTGCTTGTTTAGCCCCTGGTCTGTCTGCCCTGATAAAGCAGACTAATGATTATGCCATCTTCTTTTAATACATACCATAATTGGAATAATATTATCCAATGAGTACTCATTTTTTAAACTGGTGGGATGTGATTTGCTGGAGGTTAGGCTACTGTTTCTTATTTCTTTATTGCCCACAAGGGGCTAACCATAGAGGGGACAAACACGGACAGACAAAGGGATTAAGTCGACTACATCAACCCCAGTTTGTAACTGGTACTTAATTCATTGACCCCGAAAGGATAAAAGGCAAAGTCGACCTCAGTGGAATTTGAACTCAGAACATAATTGCAGATGAAATACCACTAAGCATTTTGCCCAGCGTACCAACGTTTCTGCCAGCTCGCCGCCTTAAGCTGCTGTTTCTAGCAAGCTGATTCATTTACGTACATTTATATCACACACACACACACACACACACATATAATATCATTGTCATGCATGTATTTAGGTTTGGTGGACAAAGAGGAGAAAAAGAACTTAATACATAAGAGTGTGCACACACACACACACACATATATTATTTGACTGTAAAGTTATAGAAGGGAATAAAGGGCACAAGATTTGCATGCATTGCACTTATTCAATAAATACAAGGCCCAAAATATATGCACACATGCACACACACGCATGCATGCATGCACACACACACACACACACAAATAAAGAGGAGAGGGTAGGAAGATGATACAGGAATGATGCAAATGAAAATGATCACAAAATATCATAAGCAAAAATCTAATACCAAGTATATTAAAGAGAAAATAAAATGCATTTTAATATTCTTGATTTCTCAAATTATTCCTGCATTCTCAGAAATCTGGATAGGAAGAAACTTTAAAAAAGTTTATATTCTACATAATTGTATTCATAACATTCAATGTAAAATAACAGAACATAATTATATTCATAGCATTCTATGTAAGATAAATCTAGATTTTGAAATTTCATATACGTACATAGGCACAGGCGTGGCTGTGTGGTATGAAGCTTGCTTCCAAGCCACAGGGTTCTCGGTTCAGTTTTAGTATGTGACACTTTGGGTAAATTTTTCTACTTTAGCTTCAGGCTGACCAAAGCCTTGTGGGTGGATGTGCAAGACAGAATCTGAAACAAGACCATTTTGTGTGTGTGTGAACGTGCCTGCATGTGTATGTGTGGTTTGTATGTGTGTGTGTCTTTGTGTCCGTGTTTGTCCACCCACCACCACTTGACCACTGGTGTTGGTGAGTCTACATCACCATAACTTAGCAGTTCAGAGAAAGAGACCAATAGAACAATTGTCTCAGGCTTCAAGGAATAAATACTAGCAGTCAATTTGTTGTATATCCCACTGATGAAGCAGAGTATATTTTTATACAAAGCCAGATAACCGGATCTGGGATTATCCAATAATTTTTTGCTAGTTTATTTGTCTATTTGTCTTTTCTCCTGATGCTGTATGAATACATGATGTGATTTTAGAGTCAGGTTTTGACTGCTATCTCTAGCATGGTGGTATCTTTTAAATACCCTTAATTATAATTTTAATAATAATTATTACCTATAAGGTTTTTATTCCCATGCTGGCCACTTGATATGATCAGTATTTTAAATAACGATCTTGTTCTTATATAAGTTTATGTATGTATATATATATTAATTCACAATAGAATATAAGGATAAAAATCACGTTAATGATTTTTATCAGATAGTCAGCATGCTATAAAAATTTATGCATAATTTATACATTAAATTAATAACAAGTATATTATCATTAATTTAATATATATGTGTGTTTGTATGTATTCATGTATATATATATGTATGTATATCATTATTATTTGACTTCCACTTCTTTATGCTTGTATGGGTTGGATAGAGTTTATTTGAGAGATTTTCTATGGTCAGATGCCCTTCCTGTTACTAACCCTCACCTGTTTCTAAGCAAGTTGATATTTTCCCAGGGTGAGAAACACTCACACACACACACACACACACACACACACACACACACACACACACACACACATTTGAAAGTCTTTCTGAGAATTACTTAATACTGTTTTTCAGTAGGAAGGGGATGTTTTTTTAAATTATTTTTTTAAAATGGCATGAAATATTTTAGTAGGATGTTATTAACCCTTTTTGGAAGAAGTTTCATCCCAATATTTGCAAGCACTTTCGATTAATCTTTCGAAACATACGTGCACTTAGTTAATATGCACACACAGACTCACACAGATGTCTTTACATGCCCATGCAAACAAGTATTTAAACACTCAAAATTATGCAACAGAATTTTAGAAATGAAAATGCACTCCAATATATGGATTCAAATCTTGTGTATTTGTACACACACGGATCATACACACACGGATCATACACACACACATTACCGTGGATGTATACGTTCTAGATAATAAATATTAGATATTCATTAGCACTTATTTACGGATGATATTTGTCATTTGATGATTATGATGATGATGATCATCATGATGATTAAAGTTATCTCGAGTCAAGTGCTGTAAATGATTCCCTTAGTGATCTTTAGTATTGATTGGTTTTAGTCAGTTAGTTGCTAATGAAATATTCCTATAAATATCTTACACCCATTTCCTACACATTAAATTACACTTTGCTCTCTCTCTCTCTCTCTCTCTCTCTCTCTCTCTCTCTCTCTCTCTCTCTCTCTCTCCTCTCTCTCTCTCTCTTTCATATTGTATAATCACATGAGCAAGAGTCAAAATGAATTCGCTCTGCTATGATCATATGATGTCATATATATTTGCTTTCTTATCAATTATTTTATCTTACTATTGAGTTTCCTCGTAACAAAATAATAATTCAAAAACAAACCCAAGCAAAAAGAGAGGAGACAGTGATATGGTGATATTTTATTTTTCAGGGTTTCATTTGTCTGTTAGAAATTAATGGCATTGTTATATCACAGACTGAAAAAGTTCCTCAATTCTATAGGTCCATATATAACTGCTGAATGTAAAGAAAAGGATCATTTTTCTATAAAAGATAAAATAGCAAAAACATATTCGCAATTTAATGTTTCTTATGTATAGACATTTTAATGATTTATACATGCAACCAAACTATTATACATACATACATATGTGTATGTGTACACGTATCTAGTTCTCATTTTCTCTTCCTCTCATAAAAGAAAGTGTTCATAATGTTACAATTTTCTGCAACATTTCATTGCATCTAATGTTTGTTAATGAGCTTAAAATTCACTCCAATCCCTGCCACCCAGATTCACAAGCAGTTAGCACCATCTTGGCTCGCAGGATTTAATCATACAAAATTGCTTTGATAATATACTCTTCATGAAAATTATATTGGTACCTTATCTTTCATTACATATATCATATAAATCTCTGTGCATGAATATATATGCGTGTGTCTGTATAGAAATGAGAATCAAATTAGGCAAATCAATACATATATAATAATACATGCATTTGGCCATAGAAGCAATCTGCAGGAATTTTTAAGGATATGTTTAATACATCAAACATATTAAAAATGTGTAAGATATATAAATATAGTAAAAATATATAAGAGATATATGAATACATAGATATATAAACATTTTAAATATATATTTAAATTATGTATAATCTTAGAACAGGAGTTGCTGTGTAGTAAGAAGCTTGCTTACCAACCACATGGTTCTGGGTTCAGTCCTGCTGAGTGGCATCTTGGGCAAGTGTCTTCTACTATAGCCTCAGGCGGACAAAAGCCTTGTGAGTGGATTTGGCAGACAGAAACTGAAAGAAGCCCGTCGTGTGTGTGTGTGTGTGTGTGTGTCTCCGCAACATCACTTGACAACCAATACTCTGGTATTTTGACTGTGGTTAGAAATTAGTCGTTTGGTTTTTGCTATGTGGAATCTTTTGGCTTTACAAACCGTTCATGCCTTAAACACTTTTCTGTTTCTCTTTGACACATTCAGTAGTGAGACGTGTGTGTGTGTATATTATTGTGTATATTTTAGTTGTATACTCTTTTGCCTGTCCACTTGCATCCACCCAAAGTCGTTGGGTTTCTAGAACTGATACATATGCATCTAGATTATTTATTGAACTATTTAGAAAGATTTTCTTTCATAATCAGGTGCTCTTTTGATCCATTAATGATTAATCGAAATAATTTTTCATTTTGAGTTTTCCTTAGAGCTTTGATGAGAAAAGAGCATCAGAATTATTAAAACACTCTCATTTTCTAATTAGATAAATTCTCATCACTGTCATTATCTCATCAGTTCGATATTGTCTCTTAGGCATTAACTACCATCTTTAAGTCTCAACATTAAACCTGTATCATATTTTCTTTTGCTCACCGGCTTATGATTTTCTTCCAAAAATGAAATAATTTTTTCTCCCACTGCTGAGTAACGGATACATTTCTGTTATATTATTTATGGTTATTTGTTAATTTTTTTTAAGTGACACAATATTTTATTTAAATGTTATTATATCTGCTTGTGATTCATCTCATTTGTGACTGTGGACATTTTTTGAGGTTATTATAATGTTACATAATGTGTAATATATATATTGCTCTCCATATCTCAGTGAAGATTTTATGGGAAAATTATAAAACTATTAATTATAAAGCTATTAGATGTTAATCAATGATTACTATATATGGGTGTTATATTTTCTAGTTTTTTAACTATAATTTTGGTTGTATTTTTTCTTCATTTTATTGAATTTTCATCCTCAGTTCCACATTGATTACAATTTAATTTTGATTACGATTTAATTTAAACTTGTTGGCATTTATTACACTGTTCTACTGAGTGTTTCAGATTGTTTTTCATTCATTTAGAGAAAAATATATCAGTTTTTTTAAATGAAATGCACCAAGACACGTATTTACTGCATTCATATGTGTGTGTGTGTGTGATACATAGATAGATAGATAGATAGATAGATAGATAGATAGATAAATATAGACATATGTATATGAATGTATTTATATGTATTTCTATTTATGTATATATAAAGACGTCAGATTCACAACAGTGAAGAAACATGGTTTACATTAGAGATGTAAAAAAAAAAAAGGTGGGTTAAATTTATCATCTCAAGCTTTAGAATTTAGGATGAATTAACATCCATTTCAAAACTTATGAAAAAAAATATTCATCTGTCTTTTAGCCACTTTTATTGGCATTTTCTCATACAAAATTTAAACAGTAAATATAGGAATAGTGACATGAAGACATCTCTGGTGCATACGCACACATGCATGCACATACAAACAAACACATACGCATACACATGCACACCAGTCACTATGAGGGAATATTTGTTGGTATCACTGTCTATCTTTGTAAAATAGCTGACACTGAAATTAATGTTTTGAAAAATATTGATGTACTGCTGTGGGATGCTGTAAATCCTGGCAGTGTTCCATATTGGTTTACCATACACATTGTCAAACACACTTAAAGACAATGAAATTGATTGAAAATTGTTGCTGGCATTCAACTCACTGTTCAATAATGTCAAACAGAATAAAGCTCTGTTCACTCCATGACCAACCCACAGAAATCCATGCCATCCAACATCAATAGCTTCATATAACGGTCTAAGTAACACAGCATTCAAGATTTTGCTGAGAACAAATAAAAGTGATGATGCTTCTGCTGGTGTTACCATTACTAATAATCCCTGTTGCTCGTTTAAAGATAAAATTTCGTTCTTCCTTCTTTTAAAACTCACTCTCTCCATCACTTCTTTCTTGTTCCTAGTTTAAAGACGATTCTTCTTATTTCTCTTTCTTTCTCTCTTGAGATTTTCTGTTAGTCTTTATGCTTTCATTCTCCATTTTCTACAAAACTGCTGCAATCTGATCTAATTCTGTTTTGTTACTTTTATTGTTTAATTTCACAATTACCTTTTGCTGTCATCAGCCCTCAGGTTATGTGTACACTGATATCCCTCACCTTTATGGGTAGTAGTAGTAGAAAAATCAAAATCCAATGTTGTATTAAGAGTAAGCTAATTAAGTATTTCCTCGAGGTGTTCCACTCACCATGCAATTTGGTGGTAACATTCATCTGCGGACAGAAATAAGAAGACTGATCAGGAACCAGTGTAGAGAAAGAAGAAGACGCATAAATAAGCCCAGGAAAGATTGGTGTAGCAACACAAATCTCAAGTAGATAACGGCTGATGTATGATGTTGTCAAGGTAGATGTAAATTATAGGATCACTTGTAGAATTTCAATGAATATATATTCGGTGTGGATATCACTGACAATTCCTGCAGTTGCAAAGATTTCCTTTTACAATTCTTATTGATACAAAGTCATGAAAAAAAGCAACTGGGTCTCAGAAATTAGCAGAATAGGATTAATTGTTTGTGATTAGAAAAAGTGAGGCATTAGCTAATGTTATTGTTGGGTTGCATGAATCAGGGACTTTACTCTCAAAGCTCTTTGTTAAGCTCCATCAGCACAAATATATTTTGATACCATTACTTGCTTGTGTAGTAGTAACTATGACGATAAAGAAATATTTAACTACTGACAGGAAATGAGATTAATGGATAATTTAATTCAGATTATTTTATAGAATACTTGAACAATGCTATGTTCTATCATTTAACAGATGGCTTAGAGTACAATTGGATAATTTGGTAAGAGGCCAAAAATATTACTGAACATTAAGCTGTCCAATTCTTAGAGAATTCTTAAAACACAACAAAGAAGTCAATGCTAACTCTAATGATTTTTAGATATGTTTCATTGTGTGTTGGTAATTATTTCTTTTGCCACCTGAAACCTAACAAAATTCAATGCAACAACAGCAACACAATATATTCTTGTATTGGAATCTTTATCATCAACATATTTGGAAATATATCTGGTTCCGTTACAGATCATTCATTGGAAGTGACTGTTTATAATACTGCAATTAATTACATGTCTATCTGTAGCTGCTCCATTTAACTATAATAGTTATTCAATTTCATATTTCAGATCCAATAACTAGAAATAATCCAAACCGCTGAAACTCTTGTGGTTTAAATGCGGAGACCACTTTCACCGCAACATTGAATATATATGTATTGAACATATGGAAATTACTCCATCTGCATGTTTATTCATAAACTATACTGCATCAGTACTCAAGTTACAAGCAGTCATAGTTTTCTGTTCTATATTTAAGAGACAAGCCCAGGGGCATATGGCGTAGTGGTTAAGAGCACAGGCTACTATCCCCAAGATTCCAAGTTCGATTCCAGGCAGTGACTTGAATAATAACAATAATAATAATAATAATAATAATTACATCGAAAAATACCTTAGGAATAAGAACCCAGGTTTGAAATTTCCCCCAAGACACCTGATGAAGGCTGGAAGGTATATCAACTGAAACTTTGTGTTAACAAACAAGATGAGGACAAACATCTGTCAAAATGTAAATAATGCAGTTATAGTTTTGTTGTGTACTGTACATATATTTGTGTATGTATTATCATCATCAGCATCATCATAATCTAACTTCTATTTTCCATACTGGAATGGGTCAGAATGTTTGACAGGAAGTGACAAGTCAGAAGACTGCACCAAGCTCTGCTGTCTGTTTTGGCAGGGTTTTAATGGCTGGATGTCCTTTATGTGGCCAACCACTTTACAAAGTGTACTGGGTGCTCTTTGTGTGTTTCCAGCAGCATTATGATCACCAAATAGCCCACAGGATAAGATCCCTCAACTCAGGTGTGGGGAGCAGTATTGAACAGCTGAAGAAAGGTACCTCACAATAGAGGAGAAACACAGCGCCCTCAGGTGGAGAGAGAGAAAGAGGAGAAAGAGAAAATATTGAAGATGTAGGAGGAAGGGGGCAGGGGCCATACACCCAAGTTAAAGGGAGATTAATATAGGGAAATGGACTGGGGATGATTGAGTGGGGGGATGAGTTTACAATATTATGAAAGAGTGAGAGGTGGAGGGTGTTAATGTAATAAGTGGGATCAGGTATGGGGTGGGTGTTAGGGGGGCTATGTTGTGGAGAAGAGATTCAACAGGGACATATTTTGTGCAGGGGGTAGGCAGGTGAAGGAGAAAGGAGGGAAGATGGACACAGCAAGGGGAAAGGGTGAGGTGTTGGAAAGATGGGTTGTGGGGGGAAGGGGCTTGGTCTTAAAGGACTTTATGTCCTCGATCTTACTTAGCTGGATGAGTCTCCTCAAGCACAGCAAAATCGCCAATTGTCTCAGTTCTTTGTCATTTCTTCCCTGAAGCTCAACATCATCAGCTCATTTCTCACCCTTTTATCCTTTGTTTTCCTGGGTCTACCTATTCCACATTAAGTGAACACATTTAGTTCCCTCCACATTTACTGATCAGTATTTGTTCATGTCCTCCTCCATGGCCACACCAGTGCAGTCGTTTCTCTTGTACACTTCTGATGCCTCTTATATGCAATTTGCAATTAAATTTACACTTTGTCGTACTCATCCAGTGGAGTAATGCTGCCTTCATTTCTTTCAAGCCTTCACATGTTCTCTACTGTTATAGCCTCTTTTCCATTACCTTGCAGAGTACAGCTGTCCATACACGGGCATCATTCAATCTGTCTTTCACTCCAAGGGAGAAGCCCTTTCTTACCAACAAAAGTAATAGCTCTCTGAACTTTGCCCGATTGGTTCTTATTCTAGCAACTACTCTTTCAGAGCAGTTTCTTCTGATGCTAATTTTGTCACCTAAGTAATGAAAATACCAAAAGCCATCTAGTACCTCTAAGGATCCCCTTGGACATTTCAGAAAATCTGTTTCCTCTACATAGATGCAAATACTACTTTCTCTCTTAACCTTCATGGTATTCCAATGCACCTCTTATGTGTCCAAAGCTTCCACTGAGTACACTGTATGGAATTACTACCAATACCTGTTCCATATATCTAGCTGGGCCTTTTTCCTGAAGGGCTTAATAATTTGTTTGCTTTCCTGCTTTTTAGGTCTTTGGTCTTTTCTCAATTAACTCCAAGGCCTATTAATTCAAGTCCTTGCTTTCACACCTGAAATTTCTTCTTAAACTCTTGTAGAGTCTCTGCTAAAAGGGGAAGGTCATTGGCATAGAGGGGCTGCTAAGGAGAACCAGTCTTAAATTCCTCTGTTATGGCTTGGAGGACTTCTTGGTGAACTCTGGTCTGTAAGCTAAATTTGTTGCTAAACTCATTGCTGACCTTTACCTTACTGGCCGGACTGCTCTCACCAGTCACCTGTCTGCTCCTAGCTTCTGCATCGACCACATATGAGGGAGGAACCCTGTCAAAGGCTTTCTATATGTTCACAAATACCATGTACAGAGGTTTGCTTGTTTTGCTAAAAACTCCACTTGCAGTTGCCTTACCAGAAAGATAACATCAGTAGTTCTTTTCCCTGGTGCAAAACCAAACTGCATCTCACCAAGGTTAAACTCTCTTCCTAATTAGTCGAGCTGTGACTTTTCTGTTACTTTCATCATTTGAAACCTCTATTATTACTTCAGTCTAAGGCAACACTCTTACTTTTGTAGCAGTCATCTATAAAGCTGCTACACCAGTCGTTGGCTATGATCCCTTCCTGGACATCCTGATAAAACAGGTGGAGGACTAGGCCATATCCCACCCTGCTATATATTTTAAGCATCTCAGCAGTAATTCCTGATGGGTCAGGGACTTTTCCTGTTTTCATATCCTTAATTGCTTTATCTATTTATCTATCATGCTGCTGTCAACTCAGCTAGTTGATCTCTCTGTTGGGTCCACATTAGGGAGACCCTCCTCCCATATACTAAACACATTTAGTAGCCTTTCATAGTTTCACTTTCATGCCTCTTTCTTTGCAGGGTCACTAAGTGCAAATATACCACCATTTAACATCACAACTTTTCTCTGACACATTATCTTGCAATCCAGAACACCTCATGCCTCTGGAGCTCACACTACACAACATTGACAAATACCTTTCTTCCAGCTTGAAGAATTTAATTAATTTAATATCTCTTCTCTATTTTAAATTTCGATCATCAGTACCCAAGCACCACCCCTTAACTACTAAATATGACTAGCATGTCGATGCTAATGGATTTTTGTTTTCATACAATTCAACAGTAAGTGCTGCTCGTACCATGGCTGCTCACTCAATCCTCAATTTAGTAAAATAAAAAAAATAACTGAGGCAAGTTTGGCTTTTAACCTGTTGCCTCCACTCTGGACCTCTTCACACATTGCATTCTTGGTATGAAATTCCTGCATGTATTTTGCTTAAATGTCAGCTTTAAGTAAATGTATTCAACAGAATCAATTCTGTCATATATGCTTAGTAAAATCTTCCGATGCTAACTGCCATATTCTAAGAAATATTAATGTCAGAATAAAAATGTTTCTGAACAACAAAACTAGAAATTGATTTTGTCAAACAATCTGTGCAGTTATGTTTAGTGAGAGGGGAATAAAAGCATACTTAAAAATCCACAACTTATAGAATGTAAATAAAATATAAGGAAAGTTTTCTTTGTCCAGCTACAAATGTTCAAGTGCCAACAGCTGCAAATAATGTTGCTGTTATTTTCTTTACTTCTAACTCGCAATATCTGCATAAATATTTGACTGAAAAGAAAATTAAATGATTGAAATTGAACAACTCATGTTAAATATTGTATACAATCTGTTAATAAAAATTGTAGAAACACCTTCTTCCTCTCTTAAATCCTTTTGGATTCTTTTTCATTCCCACATAATGTATTAAGGTCCAATTTCTCTATTCAGCAAGTATGTACACTGTTCTTATAAAACTAAAATAACTTTGGTAAACTTTGTTTTGCATTTTGTTTTTTTTCTCTCTGCAAAATGAAAATTGCCAAACAGAAAAATTAAATATCGATCAAAGAACATTACTTTCTCTTTAAATATTGGCAAATTTATGTATTTCTGCAAATTCATAATACTTTACAGCAACTGTCTTCTATTCTTGTTTTTAGATTCAGTTGCAGCTCGGTTTTTTAAACTGATCAACATCTCATGTTGAGTTTAGGGAATTCCAAGAAGGGGATTCTTCTATTCATAGAAACTTAGGTTTAAATGCTAAATTTTTTATTTACTGACTGGAGACAGAAAGCCTCATGGTTAAAGGGTCGGGTCCATGATCATTAAGTAAAGAGTTGAATTCCTGGACATGATATTATTTTGTCCTTCAGGAAGGTACTTCATTTTCCTTTGTTCTTGTCAACTCATGAGTACCAGGCAGGTGCTGTTTGAGCCTCCTATCCTTCCAGCTATCCTATCCTGGATGTTCCACTGAGTCAAGGATTGGGAGGCCAACAGGGTACCTGTGTCTATGCAAAGCTACAATAGCCATAGTTTTCTGTATTGAGTATTGTTTCAGTAAAAATAATCCATATTATAAATTGTCTTCATCAATTGTCTTGCTATATTCTTCAGATCAGTTATTTATTGGCAAATTTCATTCATCAAACATAATCTCCAGAAATTCTTACCTGAACCAGAATGGAAGAAAAGACACAGAAATATCCATCTTAGTTTTTACAATGTTACACACACTCAGGTTTCTCAACATAAGTATACACACCAGTAATTAACAGACATATTGACATATCTACACGTAAATAAAATTTGTGAAATAAATCCTTAATTTCTTGAAATGTTCTCTTTTCTTTGAGTTGTATTGAGAAATACCTCTAGGTTAAAGTTTTCTTTCACAGTTAAGCAGGCTGTTTCAGTTAATGCACAATATTGATATACATCATTTAATAGATCACCTCTTAATTCATTTATCAACATATTTACAATGAGTTTTATCTGTAATTGTAACACCACTCACAACTCTAGCCAGTCTGTTTACTGAATGGGCTCTTGAAGAATATGAGAGCTTGAAAGGAAGCAAAAAAAAAACAGCTCTGTGAATATATTGGAAACTATATTATAGTCTGTTAGCATCTTTATCAGGTGTGTGTTGTAAGGAAATATATTCACAATTACGATTCTAATTTGTGTTGATATCTTCAGAAATGTAATATACTTATCTCTCAAAGAAGGAACTCAAAACCTGACAATTTGTTTATTGATTATAGTCAAATTCTGATAATAGAATCAATTAGATCAATTCTTTTACACCCAAGGAAAGAACTTGCTTATTGGTAAATTTACTGTTTAGTCTCTAGGATTAATCAGGAATCTTAACCTCGAAAAACACAAGCTTGTGTCAGCTTAACCCTTTAGGATTCAGATTACTCTGTCGAATTTAATCCTTATTCTTTCACATTGTTTTGAATTAATCATGATTTATCTTGTAGCTTTAAGGTTTCGATGATGAAAGTGTACATTATTAGTATGACATTGTAGGGTAGGTGTAAGAAGTCAAATCTGACCAATTTGAACATCAAACAAGCAGAATATTTTGCCCTGACATTGTTTGCTTAAATGTCAAAAGGTTAAAAAGAAATTTCACTTTATAATATTAAATGTATTCTTACACTATTATACATATATTTACAATATTATATGTAAATCCCAGGTATACAACATGCATATTTATAATTTTACATGTATATTATATGTATACGATATGTATATTTATAATATCATATGCATATGAGTTGTATATTTATTATATTTCATGCATATATATATATAATGTTTATAGAAGAAAAATAATTCCAGTGAGTTGATTTGCTGTGAGGAATAAAAAAACAACTAATGTTTTCGATTATTTTCATTTTTGAAGAGAGAAAGAATGTAGAAGCTATGGCAGTGAACCTCTCCACAATTATGGCATCAACTGCTGTATTTGTTTTCAAAGAAAGACAAGTGCTTGAAACATTGCAGCTTTTTTATATTTCTCACAATAAATCAATTCAATGTAATTCAGTTATTTCTTCAATGAATTTATAATGTAGGGACTTTTCCTGAGGTTCAACACTTGTCATTTTTTTAATTCCAGATGTTATCCTCTAACAGTATATGGCTGTGCTCCAGTATGAACACAGCCAACTAGTTGAAGCCACTGACAAGATGAGAGTGTGTGTGTGTAATCTCGTACTGCCTCAATAGTAGTGGCACTGTTAATGTGTTCCATATCCTCGATGTATTGTTGGAAACCCCATTGTGAGACGCATCTTATGTATTCTAAATCCCTCCCTGACTCATTACAAATGTCAGAAACAAAAACAAAGGAAAGAATGAATTTCTTTTGGTTATTTTCTATTTGTCTAAACATACAATTAGATGTAAGATTTATTTTTTAGAGAAATATTTGGATAACATAGTCTGGGCTAATGTATCTTATATCTCTTCATACATGTCATTGTAACATCAAAATAAATTTTACAAGATTAGTTGAACTCTTTACTCTCTTTTACTCTTTTATTTGTTTCAGTCATTTGACTGCGGCCATGCTGAAGCACCGCCTTTTTAGTCGAGCAAATCGACCCCGGGACTTATTCTTTATAAGCCCAGTACTTATTCTATCGGTCTCTTTTGTTGAACCGCTAAGTGACGGGGACGTAAACACACCAGCTTCGGTTGTCAAGCAATGCTACGGGGACAAACACAGACACACAAACACACACACATACATATATATATATACATATATATATATACATATATATACGACAGGCTTCTTTCAGTTTCCGTCTACCAAATCCACTCACAAGGCATTGGTCGGCCTGAGGCTATAGCAGAAGACACTTGCCCAAGATACCATGCAGTGGGACAGAACCCAGAATCATGTGGTTGGTTAGCAAGCTACTTACCACACAGCCACTCTTGCTTCTTTCTATGTTTGGATTTGGGGGAATAGTTTTTTTTTGCTAAGACCTTCCATTCGATGTATTATAAATTCTTTAAGATTTACATTTAAATTTTCTTCTTCGCCTCCATAGGCAAGTTTAACCTCCATTTTCAAGTGTTTCATCATCAGTATTCCTTGAATGAGAATCACTTCCCTTATGGATGTCAATGGTGTTGAACGTTTCAAACCCTGGTCTTCTACCATTTTGAATGATACCTTCTGCAGTTGTTTCTGATCATTGATTCAAAACCAGAAAAGTTAGTTACAAAATGCAGTAAAACATATTGCTGATTCCCAGCATGTGTAGCTGCTAGCATCATCTTAAGGCCACGAAACACCTATGTTTATAATAGCATCTCTGATCATATACATTTTCCGTGTCAAATAATCTTTTACATATTTGTACCTTTCTTGAGTTTTCTCTTTTTCTGCCAAAATGTTTGTATAAGCATTTATTTCCAGACCAATCCATTTCTATCAGCATTAAAAATCTGTTATTCTTTGCATCCATCTTCTTCAATAATCTTTTTTGATTCATCAGGAAATTTCTCAGCAGGGGTTTTGCCTCCATTTGCAATTTCACCAGAAATCTTTTTTTTCTATACTTTGTTCTTAATGTACTTCTGAACATTCTTTAAAATAATATCCTTGACTTGTTTTCAATTCCTCATTCGTTTCTCATTCTTTGTTTTCTGTTAGCTTATAAAGATTGTGATAGCTTGAAGGATTGCCTGAATGCAGTTCCTTTGTAATTTCAGTCTTTAATCCACAATAATAAAAGACATTCCTTGTTAGAAATTAAAGGGCTTTTTATGTTTGTTGGTTGCTTTTCACATTTATGCTCCCATGGCCATATCTTGCTATTTCTATTCATCTTTCTTTTTCAACATGGTCCTTTCAAATGATTCATATATTCTGCTACTGCTTGAAATTTTTGTGAACAATTCACCGTATTCACATCATTTAATAATTTCCAGTTTTTTTTCACAAATTTTAATCATCAGAATCACTTGGATGATAATTCATTTGCATCACTGCCCTTAAGTTTTTGATTCATAATTGAATAAATAGAAGCAGTTGTATACAACAAATAAATAAAAGTTTGCTGTAAGTTTTTGAGCAATTCTGAATTTTTTTTCTTGTGGCTTGAGGGATCAATCATCTGGTGAATGTTGGGGCAGGAAACTTGATCTACAAAAAAGGAATTCCATGTTTGTGTGAAAGTATGCATGCAGGTATGCATGCATTAAGGCGCTGAGCTGGCAGAAACGTTAGCACACCGGGCGAAATGCTTAACAGTATTTTGTCTGCACCTATGAGCTGAGTTTAAATTCTGCCGAGGTCGACTTTGCCTTTCATCCTTTCAGGGTCGATTAAATAGGTACCAGTTACACACTGGGGTTGATATAATCGACTTAATCCATTTGTCTGTCCTTGTTTGTCCACTCTGTATATAGCCCCTTGTGGGTAATAAAGAAATAGGTATGGATGTAATGCGTGTATGCATGTATTCATACATGTGTACGTAGTGTATGTATGTATATGTGTTCATACATGCTCCTGTGGATGTGTAGTATGGTGACAATGTGTGCTATGCATTGTCACATTGATTAATGGTCCCCATAACTTTTGTTATGTTTAGAATACGCATTTATGGATGTGAAATGGAGAGTTTATATTCAATGGCAATGAATTTAGCTGATAATGAGTTTAATAATTGCCTCTACAATTAGTAATCTCTCATTTCTTCCTGTATCACATGTAAACTTGTTTGTCATTGAGAAAAACATCATCAAATTTGATAGCAGCCCTTATCAATTAATTTTAAAATAAACAGCAAACCTTAGTGCCGAATACATTTTCTCCTCTTGTTATCTCAAGTAGTATCTCATTATTACAGTCGTTTTTTACATCTGTTTTCTAATTTGTCATGGGTTGCATGAGTCAGCAATACAGAAAATCACAAATTCACTTGAGTCTTCATCATAACTTCATTGATGAGACACAACGTTTTCAGCTCTGACCCCATCACTCCTTCCCAACATCTTCTTCAAGCAGAAGCATCTTCCATTGTCAGTGCACAGCACGGATTCTTTTCTTTTTTATTTTTCCTTTCAGAGTTTTCTCTAATCAAATGGTTGTAGAATATTAAAACCTGATCATCTCAGGTTTTTCTCTTCTGCACAAAAATTGGTATTTAAGATTGCTGTGTTGCATCATCAAAAGCTGAACTTGGAATAATAATTAAAGAAAATTAAAAAGTTGATCATAATAGTAATTAATGAATTCTATTCAAAATCTTCCTACATTCAAAATTATCAATTCATAGTCTGATGTCTTAAAAGTAAATATCTATGACCTAGATAAATCTACAGTATCTAAAGTATTGTAGTTGCAATTACATTTGAAGTAATTGTAGTTTATTGTATCAATTCATTTGATATTCAAAAGGTTTAAAAGTAATTTACTCTTTGATATATATATATACAAACACACACATATTTAGAAATACGTACTTTGAATTTTGGCTTTTAGAAGTGATCGCTTATAAGAAATAATATTTTGTTTATTTTTGAAAGAAAATGCTAAGACCGATTTGATTTTAGTAAAGATATTCCTATCTTCGAAAACATTTGTACCAGATGAACCATAAGATGCATTATAGCTAAAAGCTTTCATTCCACACAGTGACTTGTGAATATTTAATCTTTTATATGCACACTACAGGATTCCAGGAACAAAATAAAAATAAGAGTTAAAAAGACAAAGAAGACAACAGAAAAAACTGAATTTCAATGAACATTTTTAATAAAATAAGATTTAATATAAGAATTGGGGTTGGGTATAAGATTAAGTGAATACCCTGAATGGAATCTCTTTTAAAATTGGTAACTAACATAAAAGAAAACTCTCTTGAGAAAAAAAACAAAAAAAAACAGATTATTTCTTTATGAATAGCCATACTTGTAATATTGTAATTCTTGGAAAAGAAAGAGAAGCAGTATATTTCTTTGAGAATATCAGCAATGAGAATTGTAGTAACAGTACAGAAAAAAGAAACAGCTAGTTCAAAATTCTGTTAACATGCTTTTGAAAAAAATTCCTTGGTGGGTAATGAAACTGTGAAGGGAGACGAAAATAATCTCTCTTGCTCAATCCAAAAGTCTTTTAGTAGGAAATTGAGAGTTTTTCGTATTTTTTTATATTGGAAATTCTACTGAGTATTATTAGAGGCTTCACATGGAGAGAATTTGTGACTGAGTCCTTTGGTGTGGCTATACATACACACACAAATGCATAATTATGAATGCACACACAAACAAATGCACAAATGCAAGCACATGCACACATGCTGCTTTTATTCTATCTTCTTTATTTAAGTTCTTTGTAATGCTATGACATAATATTTGGGACAAGAATTGATAAACCAAATTAATCCATGATGTCAAATAAGAGATGAAAGTGTATCTTTTAAGGATTCCATACTAGAAACTAAAAGTCTTGACAACATTACGAAGAATTGATGCCCATTCCCATTACATTTGCGATGTGTCTTAAAATCGAGTCAGCTGTTGCTCAGCTTGTGGTTGCTGCTTAGATCTTTTTATTTCTTCATAAAACTAGAAGAAGTAGTGTATATCATATGTTGTCGTCTCCTGAGTGTGAAAGGTTGCTAAGAAATGCAAAACGGTATGGTCTGCATCACAGAGATAAGATAATGTTAAAAATTAAAGAAAAGGTTTAATGTGGTGGCCAGTGGGACTGAGGAATTACCAGACAAAATGCCTTGTGGTATTTAGTGAAAGCCTTGTTAGACACTCGCTGGAGTCAATTTTGTTTTTCATCTTTTCTAGTTTCAATAAAATAAGCCTAAATGAAGTCCTGGGTCAAAACAATCAGTTATGTGTCATCATCATCATGATCTTCGTTTAATGTCTGCTTTCCATGCTGACATGGATTGGACGGTTTGACTGAGAACTGGCAAACCAGGAGGCTGCACCAGGCTCCAACCTGATCTGGCAGTGTTTCTACAGCTGGATGCCCTTCCTAATGCTGACGATCTGAGAGTGTAGTGGCTGCTTTTTACGTGCCACTGACACGGGGGCCAGTTATGTGGTACTGGCATCAACCATGCTCAAAAGGTGTTTTTTACATCCCATTCCATTCTCAAATTCCTTGTTTTGGACGGGTTTCATAATGATATTCCCTTGCGTGATTATTTCCATGGATCTTTGCATTACTGTTGTTCCATCTTCATAGAATTTTATGTCTGATTTGCATAAAAGAACACAGGTAGAGTGGTGCCTTTGAAGAGATTGGTACACTGTTTTGAATGAAGAACAAAAAAACGAATTCCTATAGATCAGCTATTTTTGTTAGTGAAAGGAGCATCACAGCTTAAATGGAGGGATTAAAGAATAAAAAAAATATTACTTGAAGAAGGAGAGGAGTGGTATGATTAAAATATTTAATATTGGAAATTGTTGAAGACTGCAAGACAATGAAAATGTGATATTGAGTTTTGAAAGACTTATTATTTTGGTTTGCTTTATTCTTTCCATTTGCATAACGGATTAATGACACTATTGATCTACTTGATAATATACTCATGAAATCCAGTTTTAGAAACTTACAAAAAACTTCATATAATTTCCCATAGCAACATAACGGCATTATGTAGTAAGACAGAATGCAATAAAATATATATTTTAGATATTTAAATTTATTTGAATTATGTTATATAACAATATTAGTCTTGTAGGGAAATTGAAAATAATGCAAAAGGAAATAAGCCAAAAAAAAATAAGTGACGAAACAGAGAACAACTGACCTCTCAGTAGAGTTTGTGTTTTTGTTGGTTTTTTTTGTTATTTTTTTGTTTTTGTTTTTACTGCTAGAACTAAGACCAGATGTTTTTGACATGAGTCTCTATTTCTTTCAATTACTTATCTTTGGCTCTCAAACAACAAAAAATGGAATAAAGGAATTTATGATTGTCATTATTTCAAATACAGCTGGCAGCATATTTTCCATTAGGGGATTATTGCAGGGAATACAGACATTTTACATGGATAGTAGTATTAGCCTCAGTAACAGCATGAGTAGTAGTAGTAGTAGTAAGAGAAGAAAAGTAACCAAGAGAGATTAACTCAGTTTACCTTCTCACTAATAAACTAGAAAAGTATCATGGTGTGTGTGTGTGTGTGTATTGTATATAAAGTATATATGTAATATATAATATTTATTATATGTAGTTTTATAACAGATACTTAGTGTATATAAAATGTATATATTATTTCCACCTAGGTGCAGGTATGGCTGTGGGGTAAGAGGTTTACTCCTCCACCACATGGTTCCAGGTTCAGTCCCACTATATGGCACCTTGGGCTAGTGTCTTCTATAGTAGACTTGGGCTGACCAATGCCTTATAGGTGGATTTGTTAGACAGGAACTGAAAGAAGCCAGTTATATATGTAGGCGTGTCTTTGTGTCTGTGCTTGTTCCCTACCACTGCTTGAAAACTGGTGTTGGTGTGTTTACATCTCCATGACTTAGCAAATCGGCAAAAGATCCTCATAGAATAAATACCAAACTTCAAAATAAACAAATGAACAAAATAATAAGTACTGGGGCCGATTCGTTAAACTAAAATTCTTCAAGGCAGTGCCCCAGCATGGCCACAGTATAATGACAGAAACAAGTAAAATAAAAGAATATATATACGATATATGTTTGATGTGCATATGGTATGTATATTACACACACACACACACATAACAAGTGTATAACATTTATATATATGCGTGTGTGTATATATATATATATATATATATATATATATATATTTCTTTATTTCCCACAAGGGGCTAAACATAGAGGGGACAAACAAGGACAGACAAAGGGATTAAATCGATTACATCGACCCCAGTGCGTAACTGGTACTTAATTTATCGACCCTGAAAGGATGAAAGGCAAAGTTGACCTCGGTGGAATTTGAACTCACAACGTAATGGCAGACGAAATACCACTAAGCATTTCGCCCGACGTGCTAACGTACACATGTATATATATATGTGTATCTGTATATGCATATATATATGTATATATATATGTACATAGACGTAGGAGTGGCTGTGTGGTAAGTAGCTTGCTTACCAGCCACATGGTTCTGTGTCCAGTCCCACTGCGTGACACCTTGGGCAAGTATCTTCTACTATAGCCTCGGGCTGACCAAAGCTTTGTGAGTGGATTTGGTAGATGGAAACTGAAAGAAACCCGTCGTATATATGAATATATATTTATATATATATATGTGTGTGTGTGTATATGTTTGTGTGTCCCCTCAACATCGCTTGACAACCAATGCTGGTGTGTTTACATCCCTGTAACTTAGTGGTTCTGCAAAAGAGACCGATAGAATAATTACTAGTCTTCCAAGGAATAAGCTCTGGGGTTTATTTACTTGACTACAGGTGGAGCTCCATCATAGCCACAGTCAAATGACTGAAACAAGTAAAAGAGTAAAAGAGTATATGTATATATATATATATGCATATGTATATATATTATATATATATATATATATATATGCATATGTATATATATATATATATGCATATGTATATATATATATATATATATATATATATATATACATATATGTATATATACATACATATGCACACACACACACATATATATATAGAAAGAGAGAAGAGAAAGGAGAAAGGTGGGAGGGAACTTTTTCCACTTTAGATCGAAGGCCATCAGTTCTTGAGAGAAACATTTAATTTTTTTTGTCATTTGCTGAAATTCAAAATAAACATCATTCCAATGCATCTTTGATACTTCTGCTTGACCAAAGTAATACAATGAGTCAGTTATTAGAACTCACTTTAGTTATATCTTACAGTAAATCAGCAGATCGGTACCAAGTATAATACCAAAATATTTCTATTTAAATATTGTCTGCAATAAAGAAGCTCTTTCTTGAAATAGCTTTGAGGGTACCAAAAGATGTCAACTCTGTGAGTGTTCTTACTTCGGGAAGGAAGTATTAATTGATGTGGGTGTGTGTGCACTGATTTATCATATACATTCATGTCATCTGAGTGGGTTATGCATTGCTGAGACAGTTTAATAAGCATGAATTTTGTACATTGCTTTCAAAAGCCAACTTTGAGCATTAAATCCACTCTAATTGGCATTGTATGCATTGTCCAAAAACATTTATCAGCTTGTCTTATTTGATTTATCTCCCTTGCTTATTGTTTTTAGAGGGAGTATTTAACAACTAATTGGTTGAAAATGTCAGTTGATCAAAGCTTGTGAATTGATTTCATCATTACAAGTTAAAACCCTTCAGTATTTGTGTTTAGTATACAGAATGCTGCCCCAAGCAATTTTCCACAGCCATATTGTTGTCGTAACATACGGAACATTCACAATAAACAACCAGACTTATAAACCACATCCTCCAGAACCAATAAATAAATCCAAAAGAAAGCTTTTTCGTGAAGATAATCAATTGTGTGTCCTATGCAATGATATCTATTTTTTTTTTCTATTTCAAACTTGCTTCTATAAATATCTTTACAATATAAGCATTGATATGACAGACTGTATAACGGTGGAATATATATACATATTCTCTGTGGTAACTGCCGGACTATTTTTGGTGATCTAATTTGAAGAAAAAGAATTACTTTTCCTCCACAAACAATTTCAAGCTTTTCCTTTAATTACCTTACTGACGGTAGAAACCCTCTGGGGGCATTGGGGTATATACATCAGCACAACATTCTGTCTGGTTGTGCACATTGTCTCTGTATGTAGGTATATATATATATATATATATATATATATATACACACACACACGCACATACATACACATACATTCAATACATATATGTATATTTATAAATACACACAACACTCACACATTAAACATGTACATATTTCATGCATGCATACATATGTATATATGTATGTATGTGAGGAGTTATCAAAAGCAATGAAACTGCCAAAACAGGGGCATTAATGTATCGTTAGTCAGAGAATAAATTAGTAAATAAGGGAAGATGGCTCGTTTTGTGCTCTGGCGACAATAGGAGGAAGGTAATGTTGGGAAACGAGAAGTTTATGTGATGGTATGGATGGTGATGGCAATATCTTCTACGCTTCTAATGTAAGAGAAAATAAAGAAGAGAGGGAAAGTGATGATGGTTGTACCGAATATGGTGGTGGCACCAACAATGGTTCTTAATAAGTGGCTGTGGAGCAGAAGATGAATGAGTTAGTTATGAAGGCTAGTGTGATGGTGATGATGATGATAATGATGTATTTATTGCGCTAAAAGTAATGAAACAATGTGTGTGTATGAGTGAGTGTGTTTGATTGTGCATGTGTAAGTGTATGTTTGTGTGCATATAGGTGAATGTGTGCTTGTACGTTTGCTTGTGTGTATGAGTAGATAAAATTTGTTCACCATCATCAAAATTCTATGCCTGTTTATTCGGTTCAGCCTTCATCCTCGGCCACAACAAAGGATACAGGCCAGTAGCAACATGATGCAGAAGTCAGTGTATAGAATGGGTGTGTTTCATCATACCACGGGCACCAGACAGCTTGTCCCACGTGAGGAGGAGGACTAAAGAATTTTTTTCTATTCTAATAACAATCCTTATTTGCAGTTAATTCCATTCTTGACTGGCAGCCTACAATGGAGCTAGTAAATTCTTATATCTCATATGGTGTGGTATGGCTGGATATCCTTCTCACTAATCTTAGAGAGTGTGTTTGATGTATTTTATTGTGCTGTTATCGCTAGGGATGTTGTTTTTAGATGGGGAAGACTGAAGAGTCCTTATTGTCATGTTACAGTTCAGTTATTTATCCCTCCACTGGATGTAGCTTGGGCTATTAAATGTCCATTTTAGTGCATTTAAGAAACATGCATATTGCCATTAAAATATACATGCACACACACACAAATATTCTCTGTATATACAGCAGAGTGGTTGGCATTAGGAATGGTATCCAGCTGTAGAAACTGTGCTGAAGCACACATTGTAGCATGACACAGTCTTTGGACCCATTAATTTCATCAAACTGTCCAACCCATGCCAGCATGGGAATAAGATGTAAAACTGAGGAGGATGATATTTACATTTTGTTTGTTTTTAGTTCTCCAGCATGTCTATAGAAATGGGTATTCTTTGATTCCTAGTTTTTGTAAGATTTAGTGATGACCAAGATTACATCTTTCAGTTTTTTGCTTCCCCTTTCACATTTTAATTGACAGTTATCTAACAAACAACATTTTTTTTACCCCATGGTGGATGTAGACCCCAATCATATCTATGATTAAGCCACAGATCAATCGTTACTGAATGAACTGATCCAAAATTCAAACCAGTTTTAGCCTGATCATTCTCAACTCTATTCTTCATCTGTTCTACAGAGAGAAAGAGAGAGGGGGGGGGCAAAGTGATATATAACTGCTTAGGAATAATGCAAGGAATAACAGTCTCCATGTTTTCTTATCTGTATATCATCACATCTGTTATTGATGAATATTAATTACCTATAGAGAAAGCTGGGGATGAGCGCAAGAGAGAGTCTTGTTGAACGATGGTGCTTATTTGCATAGTGAAATTAAATGTGCATATATGTTTATACATTTCCAACTTGTCTGCTTACATGCTGTGCGAGTAATTTAGTTAATACCTGTGGTTAATAAATAGTCCCTTAAATGGAAATGGATTTTTTTAGGAATATTGATCCTGCACCTTTCCTGTTTAAACTGTTTAACCTATTTATTGATGAACAATATAAAATAACAATTCTAATTAAATCAGACATTGTAGGCACTTGAATTGTCCACTCTGCTTTCTAATTCTTTAAGAGCTTTGGGTCATTAATGATGCCAGAATGATTAATAAAATCTTTAAGCATGCTTTTCAAGATGTACCCTGAAGAAATAATTTTTTGTTTCAGACGAAAAAACCAGAGACAAAAGAACTTTAACTCTGAAACAAAAGACATAACATTTTCTCTTGTTGATACATGGCACTATTTTGTATTTTTACTAATATCTGTGCTTGTCTATTGATAATAATCTTTGCTACATAAGATTAATATTTCTCAAGGGTTTTAGCAATACAAGAGGAACTAAATAGCATCTACTAAGAATAACAACCAAGTTGTGAAATAATTATTTGAAAAATACTGATGCAAGATGGATGCATTGACAGATTAGTTGTATTTGAGGCAGCAACCTAGATATAAAACATACACCATGAACACTGTTTATTAGTTTACAAACCTACTAAAAACACCTTTCATATTCATATCAATGAATATAGATAGGCTGTAATAGCGGTTGGTTTCCATATCCTCTTCAGAAAATTATCTATTGATCTTTATGGCAGGTGACTGTTGAATTAAATTCACTGATGTTGAAGTAATTAGTTGAATGAGCACAAAGATATTGCCAATTGTGGAAGTTATTCTATTGGTAAATGCATAGTTAATTATAAATATGTATGTAATTACTCAAACAATATTCTAAATTACATGCACTGCAGATAATCAATGTTTGGATAAAGGGAATCCACCATCAATGCTTATGAGCAGAAGAAAGATCTACATTAATAACTAGACACACACACACGCACACACAGTGCATTCACATTTTCACTTTTATCTGCAAATTTTTTCTTTATAATTTCTTTTACACACGCACACAGGGTTTTGTGTATGTGTGTGTGTGTGCATACATTTATATATATATAATAGTTATAGTGGTAGTTGTTATTTTCCAAGCAAACTATCCTCCTGCTCATTTAATTACCAGGAATGTATCTTCCCTGAATTGGTAAAATTATTTGTGGATAGATTCCAGTATTTCTTGGTGATGGTATTTCTCCTGATCATGTTCTATTTCTGTTTCTTGGCAATTAGTTTAGTCACTTTTTTTAGTAGTATTTACAATTTGAGAGAGTGAGAGAGACAGATGAGAGAATGACAGTCACTGGATAGACAACACAGCTTTTAGTTGTAGTACATGACTTGCTACTCAGCAGGGATTGCAACAGACCGACATCTGCAGTCTGACAAATCTATTTTACTCCAAGATGAAGTTTTTCTTTTTTTAATTATACCACATGAGATTTATACATGACAGTTTGGTATGAGCATTGCTGTGGACATTACCAGAACGATGCTGTAAATAGTATTAACTTGCCTTAAGAACCCCATTTCATACTTAATATCAATATTTGCTCTCCATGTCTTTTCTTGTAATTCCAGCCATAATTTCTGGATCCAATAGCAAAGTGGATTTAGATGACTGAGAGTCTCTGAGTCTATAACTGAGTCCTGCAGTTAAAAGTAATTTTGAGTAGAAAGCAGCGAATTAATGAAACCATTTTACAATAATTCCACTGGTAATTTCTAACTCTGAAAAGATTTAGTATCTTTTTCTTTGGCGGTTGAAGAATACTTCAGTTTGCCGCTTTATACACTTCATTTGGTATTCTGTCTTTGACATTCATCTTTTACATCCCCCCACCCCTCCCTTACCTTCTCTTCCTTTCTTGCATATTTTTCTTTCTGTATATGTGTTTTGTGTGTGTGTGTGCATCATTTTAATGTCCATTCCTCCATGCTTATATGTGGGTCAGACTATACACGTGTGTCTATGAGTGTGCATGGGTGTGTGTCTGCATGCATGTGTGCATGTATGATGTGTGTGTATGGTGTGTGTGTGTGTGTGTTGTACACTGACCTACAGACCAATATTTGTAATGGGGTTGGAATACTTCCTCACCCCAGCTCTTCCATGCAAGGATCATTATTATTTGGAAGCTGAAGGATAAGGGCTCCATTGAAATAGCTACCCAGTTAGTTTGCTCTTTTTATAACTGGAAAAACACTATGGAGGGCTGTACCTCATGATTAGGTGACTACATCTACTTAGTGTCTCTGTAGATTTGCATCATTAACCACATTGTCCAAAGATATCTTTGCAGAGGAGGTTCGTTGCTGCAGCTGACATTTCTGAGCTGTGGAACCCATCTTTTCCACAAAAAGCATTCCAACCAAGTCAGATGCAGCCCAAAATGTGGCCGAACATTCAGGTAGAAATGTTTTATGGATGCAAGCATTTGTCAATTCTGCTTTCAGTAATAGATGCCTCCTGGTTCATTTCATGATGTGACTAGATACCTTGCTCATTTCTATGTCTCAGTTTTCATCCACACCCCACGCACCTTAAGGGAATTCTTGGTCCAATGACAAATGCTGGCCAGGCAGTGTGCTGTTGCCTCTCTATGAGCAGTGTTACAATCTTAATCTCTTCCAGCTGATGTGTGCTCCTGTTACCCTTCATATTTCTTTAATATGCTGCTGTCACCCTATTTCTTGATATATCATTTAATAATCCCTTTGAAGAGCAAGGCTAATAACACAACTGATTTTAATTGAATTTAACAATTAATTGAGTCAAATTTTCATTTCATCTGACACCTGACAATAAGCTTAATAATATCAGCTTATTTCAACAAGACATAACTGTTTCTGTAGAGAGTACTGTACATTGAACTCATCTCTAGATTATTAATTATCATGCCAACATTTTCACAATCAAATCAATAATGGATCTACTGTTTGATTGATCAACCTGCTAAAAATAGCAGCCAAATCTTCCATAAGTTATACCATCTATATTAATAAAATAAAGGACACATAGGAGAATGTAGTCCTAGATTTGCAAATCAGGATAGTCATGGCTGGAGTGTCTGTTTATTTGGAGCTGTTCTAGTTCTAAACAACAACATTGTCAAAATGGGAAATAAATTTAATTTGGCTGAACAAAAGGGAAAAATAGGATTAAAATAGAAATTTGCTGCTGCAAATGAGGCATGGAGTCACTTCATTATTGCTGAATTTGATTTATCTCTACCAGAATATTTTAATTAATAATATTAATTAAATCCGTTTAAATTTCTTTTCATATAAGATATCTGTTTCCAGATGTGGCTTGTTATGACTCCATAAAGGCATTTTCATGCAGAAACACTCCTAAGAGCTTCCTGTTTGTTTATTTTTCTTCCTTCTGCCAAGCTTGAAGTCTAAAATTATCAGGAAACACTAAGTTGGGAGAGTTAATATGTTTCTCTGGGAGACTCAACGATACAAATGAAGAGCAAAAGTGACTTCATGTAATTTAAATATAGAATGCTATCCATATGTTTTAAAACACTTTATTTATTTTAAAATTGGATACTTTGTCGATGATGAGGATAATAATGCTTAGCCCTGGGTCAACCTTGATTGAGCTAAATTATTTCAGTAAAAGTATTTCTGCCACAACCAAATGGTCTTCTGTAGAGAGTATCATGCCATTCCTTATTTAAGATGGTAAAATGTAATTTGAGAGAAATTTGGCTGCTATTTGTAATGGAGTGAGCATACAGACGCCCTCATTGTCTTGTGGTGTGCTCATTGGCTCATTGCTAATAATAACAGTGAAATTGATGCCAACACCAAAGCCATAAATGACATGAAAGCATGTAATGTTAACCACTTATGACCATCACCATTGTTTGATGAAATATAATTACAAAGAAAAAGGAATAGAAGACAAGAATTCTATAAACTGAAAATCACAAAGAATAATAAATATCACACAATTATTCATTCTAAACAGGCCATTAATGATTCTGTGA
>NC_043013.1:54893425-54998425 GCF_006345805.1 Octopus sinensis | reverse complement strand
TATAGAAATAACACTGGATGTTTCGCTAAAAGCATGCCTAAACACAGTAGGAAGGATAAAATATATGATCTTTTGGAGAAAACAAACCGATTTGAATGTAGAATGTGGTGGAAAGCTTTCTTTTTTGACAAGGAGCTTAAACCCATTGACAAACTTGAACATGGTGACCTATTAAGAAAAATATTCAAATCTAGAAGGAACCCATTGACTAACCAACATCTAACTAGATTTCAGGGAGAATTATATAGTTTTGTCAAGAATGTGAAGTCCAGAAAGTACCCTAGAAGGTGTAATATACATCAACAGAAAATTAGAAGATTATTTGTCGACTTCAAGAATGCTCCAGGAATGTACCAGGGGACAAAACAAGTAATATTTATATTGTTGATATTGAGTTATATAAGTCTATGATTAGGAAGGAATTCCGCAGCAAATATAGACATGCTAGTAACGACGTATTAAGAAGAATTTACAATACAAGGCTAGAAATCGTCAGAGATTTAGCTATAGATGATAGAACTGAGCCCTACATCCTTCAAAAAAGTCACTCAGTGCACTGCCCCACGAAGGTCACTGCTGGCTCTCTCTCTGCACACAACCATGTACTGCCATCTGTTGGCATGCTGCAGAACTAGTCTAAGAACTTTTTCATACCAGCTTGCACACAGAGATACATATAGTGAACTTCTGTTTCTCTCTACAAAATCCACTCATAAGATTTTTCTCAGTTTAGAGGCATGACTGAAGTACACAACCAAGCCTGAGTGCACAAACACACACACACACACACACACACCACACACACACACACACAAACATACACACACCACATATATCATACATAAACATGCATATGTACGAGGGGCGTTCAATAAGTAATGCTCCTGACCCACTTCCTATAGCAGTAGAGCAACGAAACTTGGCACAGTTAGTCTTTTTCTACATAGGAACCACCCAGAGTTACGCATTTCTCCCATCGCTTGATACAGCTCTGGAGACCGTTTTTGTAGAAGACCCCAGCTTGGTCCTCCAACCTGAACGTGAATTCAGAAATCAAGGCTGCATCATCTGGGAAACGCTTTCCTTTCAAAAACAACTTCATGACTGGGAAGAGGTGAAAATCAGAGGGTGCAAGGTCAGGAAAGTAGGGGGATGGGGGAGGAGTTCGTAGCCATACGCCTGTGCCTCTGATCTGGCAACAAGCAAGTTGTGGACCGAAGCGCTGTCCTGCAGGAGGAGGATGTCTTTGCTGATCTTGCCCCGCCTCTTGATTTTGATAACTTCTCTTAATTTCCTCAAAAGTGAAGCATAATAGACTCCTGCAATTGTGGTACCCTTTGCCAGGAAATCTGTCATCACTACTCCGTCCTGGTCCCAGAAGACTGTGAGCATGACCTTGCCAGCGGAGGGCTGCACCCTTGCCTTCTTTGGAGGGGGTGAGTCATGGTGCTTCCACTGCATTGACTGGGCTTTGATCTCTGGATCATTGTGATGGACCCAGGTTTCATCCTGTGTAATCAGTCTTTTGAAAAATTTTGACTCATATTCTTGGCACATCTCCAAATTCACCCTCGAGCACTCGACGCGTTCTTGCTTCTGGAAAGGCGTGAGCAACCTGGGAATCCATCTGGCAGACACCTTTTGCATATGGAAATGGTCATGAATGATAGTTTCCACAGACCCGGTACTAATCTTGACCTCATGGGCTATTTGGCGAATAATTATGTGTCGATCTTCCAAAATGGCAGCCTCAACTTGACGGACAGATGCCTCATCAATGGCAGAAGGGGCGACCAGATCTAGGAGCTGTTTCCACAGAGTTCTGACCATGTTTGAATTCACGATGCCAGCGTTTTACAAGGTCATATGATGGGGCATCATCACCATAAGTTACTTTCATTTCTTCAAAAGTCTCCCGTGGTGTGCATCCTTTCAAATACAAAAACCGGATCACTGCTCGACACTCAACAGGCTCCATTTCACACTTGACTCGGTTCAAACACCTGTAAATCAGAAACCACAATTAATTCAGAGCTGTAATTTGCCACTTACTCTATAGAGATATCAATGATTGCACATGCAAAATTTCAGCTAGATCCAACAATTGCAAGTGGGTCAGAGGCATTACTTATTGAACGTCCCTCGTAACAATTATTTTCTGCAGAAAAATCAGGCATTAAATCTTTAGAACCATTTCACACCATTAGTAATTCTTGTAAATGTATGAGAGCTCCGGTGTTAACATTCTTGGAGAAGGTGAACTAATATTCTAAGCATTCATGAACCTTCTTTATCTGAAAGCTATTGTTATTGCATATTTACTTCAGTTTGGTTTTAAAACTATAGAATACTAACATTGAAATTGTCTGTAATATAAGAATAATGTCACTTTTGGGCAAATGTTTAAGTATTATATATCCTAAGCTTCACTTCTTATATCAACTTTTTCTAAACCTGTGGCTCTTAACCTTCTTTTTTACCTATCGATCCCTTTTGATTCCTATTTTAATCTATTAAAAAAGAAATCCTATTATGTTTTTATAATTAGTTATTATTAGCAATCAGTTTTTATAAAATTGCTAAAATATTTTCTGTACAGTGGAAGGATAAAATTTATTGCTCTTAAACTCTAACGAAGAAATCTTATATGGCTCCCACCACCACTGCCTGTACAAATAATTCCAGAATATTATTCACATCACACTAATTCAATATAAGAAATTGTTCTATATTTAAGAGATGAGGAATTATGTACATTATTTACATTTGATGAATATTTGTCGTCATCTTTGTTGTTAACACGTTTTGGTTGATACACCCTCCAGCTTTCATCAGGTATCTTGGGGAAATTTCGAATCTGGGTTCTCATTCCCAAGGTATTTTTTTTTGTTGTTGTTGTTATTTTTCAGGTCACTGCCTGGAATTAACTTGGAATCTTGGGGTTAGTAGCCCATGCTCTTAACCACTATACAATATGCCCATTGTGGTTAAGAGCACTGGCTACTAACCCCAAGATTCTGAGTTCGATTTCAAGCAGTGACCTAAATAATAATAATAATAATAATAAAAATAATAACATCGAAAAATACCTTAAGAACCAGAACCCAGGTTCGACATTTCCCCAAGACCCCTGATGAAGGCTGGAGGGTATATCAGCTGAAATGTTCTGTTAACAACAAACAAGATGAGGACAAATATCTGTCAAATGTAAATAATGAAATTGTAGTTGTTACACCAACTGCACTGACTGAACCTAAAAGATCCCTCTTATTAAACCTGAATGACCAAAACTACACTAATACATGCTGGGTCACCAGAAGAGGAGTTTCTATGTGATCGGTTGACCTGCCAAATACAACAGCTAAATCTTCTTTAAATTAGAACCTGTAATTTTAAACAATGCCAAAATTATTTTGGGAAATGGAGAAGTAGAAAAATACAGGCCACAGAACAGTCTTTGATGATTGGTGCACTCAGACAGGGTTGACCTGTGGTTAAACAATAACTACTAAATCCACCTCTCTACATATGATAGGACTGCTGAAGCAGGTTTAGTAAGGTTTAACAACAACTACTATTTTTAATGACTGAAGGTTAATTGTTAATTAATTAATTATCAGTAATTTGGGTATTTTTTGATATCTTTGAATTTTCTATGTGAAATCAAGGAAATTATTGGAAATATAAAACGAAACTTGCTGTGATTCTTTTATTTTTCTTCTAATTTACACCACTGGACATATTGGGGTTTCATGTTGGGGCTTTCAAGGGTTTTTATCATCAATCCCTTCAACCCCAGAACATATTATTTCAGTTCGGTATTGATCTCGTTGATATCTATTTGTCAATTCTCAAAATAACGCAAATACAACGCTGACATCTGTAAATATAACCTTACTCAGATACACTTTTAATGCTTTTTTGTGTGTGGGGGGTGGTTGTATTTAGGGAACCTTTATTCTTGATAACAGAATGTATTTTGGTCAACAGCTGAATTATGGAAACTAGACTGCAAGGAACATTATGAAATACAGTAATTTTCAGAAATATGTTGTGACTGGCCCCACCAAATAAGCAATTATTTGGAATTGAATGTCATCTAAAAATAGAGGAAGTGAGTGAAAGGCAGTGCATAGCAATACCTTAATGATTGGTAATAAACAGTCCACCTGAATGCCAACATTTGTTTTTAATATAGTTACCATAGTCATGTTAGAGAAATGGGGTAACACTTTTACTTGTTTCAGTCATTTGACTGTGGCCATGATGGAGCACCACCTTTTAGTCAAGCAAATCGACCCCAGGACTTATTCTTTGTAAGCCTAGTACTTATTCTATCAGGCTCTTTTGCTGAACCGCTAGGTTACGGGGATGTAAACACACCAGCATCGGTTGTCAAGCGATGCTGGGGGGACAAACATATATACACACACACATATATATATACATATATACAATGAGCTTCTTTCAGTTTCCGTCTACCAAATCCACTCACAAGGCTTTGGTCAGCCCGAGGCTATAATAGAAGACATTTGCCCAAGGTACCACGCAGTGGGACTGAACCCAGAACCATATGGTTGGTAAGCAAGCTACTTACCACACAGCCACCCCTACACCTATAATTACAAATAGTTAAATGATGTTAGCCATAATTCATTTTAATCAAACCACAGCAGTATTACTTGTTCCTTCAGATGAAAGAATTCAAATCTTTTAAGTGTCTGTTATTCTCATATTCTGCTATAATGGTTAACAAATAGTTATGAATGTCTCATGTACTTCCGTGCTTAGATATATCCCTATTAAATGTCTGGTCGTTTTTACCAAGAGCACTTTAAGCATTTCTAGTGACAATAGTTGTCTCGGTTGCTGAGGGAAACAGAATTATCGAACTTACAGAAGTGCTTGGTAATGGCTATGATTACCATTAACAGTCACTTGTGCCACTGACTGAGGCAAAATCCCTTTAAAAGCCTTAAACTAATAATATTTATGATGCAGCTTAAGATAATTTCATTCATTATTGAATCATTGTTATTTTGTATTCACTGAATGCTGTTTTACCATTGATGAGATGTTAAGATAATGGATGCAGATGCAGAGAAGGATATCAAATGTTGATTTAGAGACACTTTAAGAAATAAGTCTATCGTTTAAGCACAGCTCACAGATAAATATCACTGCAAATTGGTGTGTCTTTCTAAAGTACAGCGTGTCTTAATGTTTGGAAGAGATGGTTTCTTTGCCAAACATCCAGCCGTATTTATTTTAATTGTTATTATACGTTTAATATATTTAGCATTTATAAAACTTGCTGTGTCCATATGTTTGTAGGTATAATCAAATATAAATGCGGCAGGGCTCAAGCAAACATATGTATGCCTTAAAATTCTATTTAACTATTATAGGACTAATAAAAATAAGACCCACGGAAATAGTTACAAATATGATGTCAGGGCCCACTTAACCTAATGGTGCAGAGTGCTCAGCTAGTATCTGAGAAGTACAGGGTTCAATTCTTTGTAGTCACCTAATGGCAATTTTAAAGACAATGGAGCCTGATGTGGCTCGTGGTCTTGCCAGCTCCAGTCAAACTGTCCAACCCATGCCAGCATGGAAAGCAGACATTAAACGATGATGGTGATGATGTCTTACTAGATATAAAATATAACCTAAAAATGCATGGCTGAGGGGAAGGAAATGACGAATGAAGTAGGAAGGACAATATGAGAAGAAAGAGAAAAACTTTGAAAAGCCGAGAGAAAATTAGTTGACCATATGGCAAAATAAAACTGTTTTCACATTGTACAACTTTGTTGAAATAAATCCAATCAGAAGCCAATAGTTTGAGTCTGTGACTGAAAGTGATTCTACTCTAAAATGTCAGTTTATAGACTTAGCCTTCAAGCAATATGAAAATCAATTGAAACAGATATTTCTATCGTTTGCTTGAAATTCTATGTTTCAAGATAAAACTAGATTGAATAATGAAATAGTTGTGGAATGTATCAAATATTTACAGGATAATATAATTGCACGGATACTCTATACACAGCAGCTTGTTTTCTTTAGATATAATTATTTAAGTTTTGCATCATCTAAAGGAATCCTTAGAGTCTGCTTATCCTGAGCAAATCCTGTCTTCATTTTTAATTTCTAAAAGAAAGTTATGTATAAGAAGTATATTGGAATATTAACAGTCAAATTAAAGAACTGACACAACTGTAGGCAGCTGATTTGAGATGACTTAGGTGTATTTAAAGAATACACTGAAGAACTATGAAACCGGAGTGGACGTCTTTTAAACTTTGTTGCCATATTTCTGTTGGAATTGGTTTATTTTGTTCCAGTTGATGCTGTAAACAATGAAGAGTTTAGTAAAATAACTTTGTTGTAATTAAGGTGGCATTTAAAACCTAAATTAAAATATGTTGATGGAATATTTTTAATACAGATCACTTTGAAACAGGAAATAGTGTATCAAAGAACCAGAAGCAGCCTCAGACAGGTTATCGAAAGAGTTAAATCAGTTCATGTGGCAAAGACTTAATGCATTAAGAGTCAGTTCATTTATGGTTTTCTTAATCATCGTACAAGAAAGGAAGTCTTCAATGAAGGTTCAGTAAGCACTGCATAAACATAAACATTAATTGTAATTAGTACCTGTAAGCAACTGCTATAATTAACAGCAGAACATGCACTCAGGGTCCAAATGTAGTGAAGTGTAACACGGTTCATGAGGAAGCAGCAATTACACTGTCTTAATTAAACCAACTTCAGCTAATGTGTGTGTGTGTGTATTTATATGAATTTATTGCATTTATAATTATCATATATATTTGGCAACAGAATAAAAAATTGGAGAAAAATTGGAGAAATATAATTTTTTAAAAATTGCTTGAATTAAAAACAATTATAAATAATTTAATCATAATTTTTAAACATTAATGAATAAATTTTTTCATACATATTTATAAATTTGATATTTCTTTTATTATTTAACGGCTCTTTAATAACTTTTGTTTTTAACTTCTAAAAGTTTATATTTGTACATTTGGTGAGTTAGTTTACTAATTTATTAATTGCAAATTAAAGGTAACGAGCTGGCAGAATCATTAATATGCCAGACAAAATGCTAAGAGGCATTTCATCCATCTTTATATTCTGAGTTCAAATTCTTTGCCTATCCTCTTTTCGGGGTCAATAAAATAAATACCAGTTGTGCACTGGGGGGTCAGTATAAGGCAGCGAGCTGGCAGAATCGTTAGCACGCTGGGCGAAATGCTTAGTGGTATTTCGTCTGTTTTTATGTTCTGAGTTCAAATTCCGCCAAGATTGACTTTACGTACCAGTTGCATACTGGGGTCAGTATAATTGACTAGCTCCAAAAGTTCAGGTTTTGTGCCTATAGTAGAAAGGAATAGTTACCAGCAAATTCAAAAGCATAAAATAACAATTAACTATTAATTAATAACTAACATCCTGCCTCTTTTCACCATCATTGTCATCATCATCATCATCATCATCATTATCATCTTCACTATCAAGAGCTAACGCTAATAATGGATAATTAATCAGCGTTCTAGAAATAGAAATAAAATCTCCTGAAAATCAAACCTTAGCATCTTAAAAGTTGAAGGCACATGGAATGCTACAGCCCTAGTTGGGCTGTTCACAACTAGAATGCCGTTGGTTTTATATCTGCTGGATGAAAGCTGACTCTGGGCTCAGCAACAAACATTATAAGCATTCAGTTTTGTTTCTTTTTGTTGTGAAGAAGATCAAACAAATAAAATACATAAGAAGACTAAACATTAATTAACTGACATTTTAACAGTAATTAATTGGGGTATTAAGATTTCTTGTAGCAGAAAATCTGTAATTTGAATAGATGTGTTTTATTAGGAATAGACACAGGTGTAGCTGTGTGGTAAGAAGTTTGCTTCCCAAACACGTGGTTCTGGCTTCCGACACACCTTGGGTAAGTGTCTTTTAACCAACCAAAGCCTTGGAAACTGAAAGAAGCCCATCATATATATATATATGTGTGTGTGTGTGTCTGTGCATCACCACCACTAGACAACTGGTGTTGGCATGTTTATGTTCCTATAACTTAGCAGTTCAGCAAAAGATAAATAGGATAAGTACAGTCTTAAAAAAAATTCCGTGTAGGAGTCTGTTCCTTTGTCTAAAAAATTCTTCAAGGTGGTGCCCCTGCATGGCCACAGTCTAATGACTGAAGCAATTAAAGAGGGAAGATAAATGTTTTTGCTTAATGTTTTCATAATTTTAATTTAGTTTGGGGTTATTTATTATTTAAAGAATATATTTGCTAACTCAGCAATTATAAGACGCAAAACAAGAAAGTAAAAAGATTACTGAAACCGAAAACTGAATTCCAACTTTTATTTAAATGGTTGAAATCTTTGAAAATGTTGTATAAGGAAAAAGTTAAGCAATTTACTCTTCAAAAGTTATTCGTGTACAATGTAAAGTCCACAAATTGTTAATATTCAACCCTTTTGTTACCATATTTCTGATGTGATGCTCTGTTTCTTTGAATTAATTAAAAATATAGCAAAGAATTTAATAAAATAGCTTAGTCATCCTTAAGCCAGTGTTAGGAACATAAATTGTGACCAAGGTTTGGAGGAAGATTTTAATTCAAAACTTTTGGAAACAAGACATTTGTACTACAGAGCCAGAGCTGGTTTCAGCTGGATTGGTATAACAAGGATTAAAAGTGCAAATAAGAACAATTATATCAACGAAGACTAATTTTAATTATCTTGAAACCTAAAAAGCTGTTAATTTTCTATTTTTATTTATTTCTTGATGTTATTATCATTTAATGGATATTAGATGATGATGATGATGATAATAATGTGTCTAGATTTTCATGGAACATCTGTGACCTGGTCACTGGCAACATGGCTTGAATGACCATTCAAAAGTTATTGTAGTTTCTACAAATATCTGCCACATTAGGATTTGATCTTCAGTTGAGGATTTCCCCATCTCCAAAATCTATTATTTATGTCTTTTCAACACGATACAAATCATTGAGATATTATTGCAACAAATGAAATTTGAATGAAATTTTAATTACGTTTGAATAAAGAATTTGTTTCTTTTTTTTTCTAAGGTTCTTGAGCTCATTCTAAGTGAGTTTGTTTTCTAAAGAATATCAACTGCCACCATCATTCTCAGATTTTCCATTTACTCTGATGACACATTCCATCAGAATTCCATCCTCCCCACACACCCACAGAATTTAGGATGTCATCAGGACAACACCTTGTGGTCATGCTAGTTTCATAGATTTATTTATTCGGGGCTGACCTAGGATGGCTTCTTAACAAACCCTGCAGAATTCAACCTTTTGGCCATAGACATAGCACAGTGTCAGCAATAAGAAATGAATAACTGATTTCTGAGTCACTTGTCTCATCACCTATCAAGAGAGCCAACCCCATTTTTATAAACAGACTTTCCTTTTTATTGTAGATGTTTCTATGATCTTCATTTACTCAAATAGAAAAATATTTTTGAGCAAAATTCTATGCTGATAAAAAAAGAAACCCATTCAGATTTTTTTTTTCTCTGGGGAAATTTTAAAAAGTCAAATCGAATATATGTTTGACAGCAAAAATATAATCCCCTTTTCATGAATTTAGTGGAGGAAATCATGTAATGATTTTACCAAAATCTGATTTGTAAAACAACATAAAATGAAAATTCTCACAAAAATATTTATATTGGTTCATTGTATATGTGTGTATAAGTATAAATGTGTGTGTGTATGCATGTGTGTTCATGTGTGTGTTTAAATATATTTTTCTCAAATCTACACATTCAGTGTTTTAACATTATTAACTTGACATAACTGTTTGGGGAATTAAAAAGAACAAAAGCTAGAAACAACAAAAACGAAAGTAACAAGATATTTATTTCCAAACATAAATTTTAAAATCCAATTTTCTTTTAATACTTAGAAAATGAGATGTCTTTCAATGCTTTTAGGGAAGTAAATCTGCTATCAGAATCCAAAATTACACATTTCAACAAATTATTATATTACAATCATTTCTAAAATAAAACCTTGTATTTGCCACAATCTTGTTTACATTTTTAGCAAGTGACTTTCTGTGGCTTCACATTTGAAATTTGAAAGAGACAGATGAGCGGATCATGATATAGTCTTATTTTATTCATCCTTATCCCAAATTGCCAAAAAAGGGGCTTTCTGGGTCCAGTTTCACAAGGTTAACTTTCTGTAGATATACCTCCATGTATTTACTAATGCTGCAATACTCGGTCAAAGTATGTCTGCTTAAGTAACACAGCATACCTGTGTTTATGGGTGTGTCACAAACTATGAACTTAATGGTGCGATATCATGCCTTGGCACTCTTCCCCTAACATTCTTGATCCATCAGCCTGCAGCTGTTACCAGCCTCTACAACAATATCACTGAACAATGTAAGAAATCTATATTCTTCACTTCTTACTCCACCTTGCACATCTTCTCTAACCTACCCCATTCCTCCTTCAAATGAACCTATAACCTGTGTGTCCTCCTGGTCCACTGTTTCTTCCCTAGCCCTGGCTCCTTCTCCTGCTCTCGCCCATGCTGTCACACCTGCCCTTACCTCTCCAAAACCACCATTTTCACTGGCACTCTTCACCATCCCTATCCTTTACCTGCAGCTCTAGTAATATTATCTACTGCATCACCTGCTCTCTCTGTCCTTCCCTGTAGGCTGACCAGTTCACAGAACACCTATGAGACATCAGACTCAGTAATGACACCCCAGTCTCATGCCACTTCCACTCTACTGGTCATTCACTACAACATCTGTCTGTGTTCAGACTGTCTCTGCACAGGGGCCACCTCGACTCCTGCTTCCCTGTGTACAAGAATAAATCTTCTCTCTTCATTCTTTTGCACCATATGGGCTCAGCTCACTACTTCTCTTCATCTTACAATGACCTCACATGGATTCCCACTCAGCTCCCTCATTCAACTGCCTCCATCCAACTACACACCCGCATACCTATTTCTTTACTACCCACAAGGGGCTAAACACAGAGGGGACAAACAAGGGGATTAAGTCGATTATATCGACCCCAGTGCGTAACTGGTACTTAATTTATCGACCTCGAAAGGATGAAAGGCAAAGTCGACCTCGGCGGAATTTGAACTCAGAACGTAACGGTAGACGAAATACCGCAAAGCATTTCGCCCAGCGTGCTAACGTTTCTGCCAGCTCGCCGCCTACCTCAGTACCCTCACCACACACACCTCTATACAAACACCTATACACAATATTTAACTCATTACTCACTTCACACACCATTGCACACACACCAGCACCGAACATGTCTCAGCACCCACGTCACACACCATTATCCACATACCCACACACAAGTTAGCCCCACACATATACACTTGTTCATGCACATACTCACACACATACACACATTCATACACACACACTCACTCACACATACACACTTACTGCCCCCCCATTCACACATATACACTTACACACACCATTTTCACATAAAGAAACACACTTGCGCATCTTAGTTTGTAGGGGTCACCATTACCAGTGTTATTATTATTACCTCCCTTTCATTCATCCTCTTTTGTACAGTCATCTCACCATGTTGGACCATTGAACTCTGCACTTTTTCTCTCTTGGTTTTTTCCTTCTCTCTCCATTTATTTCCTCTTAATCCTTTCTGTTGAAGAGCATAGGCTTGAAACGTAACAGATTTTTTCCATTTTTCCCGAGCATTAGACTAATACACCTGTTCGTTGTTCCTACACCTGTCTTCGTCTTGTTTTCTGTAAATTTAAACTATAAGACTATATGTATTTGTGCATGTTTACATGTACATATACATGTTTGTGTGAGTGTGTATGTAGACGTTGTGAACATAGGAGGTTTATGTCTATGTATTGTGAGAATATAGTTGCATGTATTTTTTAATCTTTTTTTCTTTTTCCATCTGTTAGAGTTACTTACCTTTTATTTAAGTTTTTCATAGTGTCTGTTGCCATTAATAGCTGACAAGAATGTATCGTAGCTCTTCGCCCCGACATTCGAAACTCTGAGTACTATAATGACAACCTTTTGCTGTTTGTTCTAAATTATAACATATATAAATAATCCTCTATTTCTCTAATATCGAGGTCTTAATTTTTTGTTGTTGCTTTTTATTATTATTATATGTGTGTGGTGTGTGTATATATATATATATATATATATATATATATATATAATAAATGCACCCTTTTAAAGCGTAGCCAGGCTCATGGGCCCGGTTTTCCGGTTAAAATGGCATATGTGTTCCCCAGGTGGACAGGACGCCAGTCCATCGCAGTGTTCTTCATCTTTGCTAGCTGAGCGGACTGGAGCGACATGAAATGAAGTGTTTTGCTCAAGAACACAACACATCACCCAATCCAGGAATCGAAACCACATGCTGACACCTTAACCACTAAGCCACGTGCCTCCATTTATATATATATATATAATATGTGTGTGCATGCATGGAAGTGTGTGCTTGTGTCTCCTTTTCTTGACCTTGCATAATAGTTATAAATGATCCATATTTTCATATAAGCAATGTTGTTTATTTCCTATCTTCTGCGGAAACATTATGTTGCGGTTAAGGGTTGACAAAAAGGAAGGAATCTGTTTATAAAACAAAAGAAATCTACTTCAACATCTGACTCTTGTAAACATGGAAAATGGATGTTAAAATGATGATGATAACTTGTACCTATTCTTTGCTCTTTGAGGAAGATTCTCATATCAGGCATGGCAAGCAACCTTTCTCAAGTAGCAGGTCACGTGAGACATGCTCCTCATCAGGTGGGCTGCACTACTAAACGATTTCAAGGTAATTTTTCATTAGTTGTGCCATTCAGAAATTCCTGTGGTCTGCAGTTTGGCCATAACTGCTTTAGAAGATTGCACCACTAGTTAGAAATAGTAGCTAAATATTCCTCACTTATATCCCACCATCTTAGAAAAGAGGGTCACATTGGAAAATATTCTCCATTGTGCAATGTATCAATTTATCTGAGATAATGATAGGATGGTCATGGCTGTAACATCTTTTTTTATCACATGATCAGTGCTGACCTTGGATTAAACATCAACAACCTTTGCCCATTCACTACGACCTCTATTTTCATAAAATTGTCCAACTAATGCCCCCCAAAAACAACCCCTCTCAGATCTTCCTACCAAATAACAATCTTCCAGTATACCTACAGAGTCTGCCTACAGAGATATTCTATGTTCTACATACACAATATTCTTGGCAGCGAAAGTATTTTGTCTAAGACTCATACCCAAAACAGACGAACAAGTAAATAATTCCATCCTGCAAGTTATATCTCCTTCAGTTGTTTGCACAACCAGAACCCACAATACTGCACTAATGAATAATTTAGGTACATGGTGAACAATTGTTATGGAAGGGTTCATTTGATACCATTGACCTCAGTACTTGGCCGGTACTTCAGTTTATTGAGGATGAAAGGCACAGTTGACCCAGAAGGGTTTCAAATCAGAACATAAAGAGAAATAAATTCCCCAATAAAAACAAAATTTGTTCACACAGCTATAAATGAATACTTCATTTTCAGGAAGTGATTTAGTGAATGTAAAAGGGTCATATCCCTATGAACATTTTGAGGGTCTCTGCAACTAGTGAGGAAAGGGAAGAAGTTATTCTCAGACAAGAGATCTGGTTTAATGTTTACGTTAAAGTGTACCCCACTAAAGGAACTCAAGGACCAGTGGTGGTGGTAGGGTAACTGGCTGCTAATACGTCTATCAATGTAACACCTACAAACCCAAAAACATACTTTTCAGATGTACAGTAACATTACTGCTGTTGCTAACACCACTACTACTGATGCTAACATAAATAAAACTAATAATAATAATAGCAACAACAAGTTTGAGAAAAGTAAAAAGAGAAAAGAATATTGATACATTCTATTTATTTTTCTGTAGCCAAACATTTCCATTTATTTTGTTTTCAAAAAAATAATAATAATCAGTTTCAAAACAAACAAAGCAAAACAAATTCTTTATTAGATTTCCATATAAATTTATATTAAATGTGAGAAAGTAATATTCCGTGTAAAGTTTAAAACTTGAGTTTGATGTTTTTTGTCAGAAAGAAAAAAATTTCTCATCTTTTACCAGATCACATAATAGATAGATAAATAATAATAATAATAATAATAATAATAATAAAACGATATGCTGTGTTTATCTTTACTTCAATGGAACTGTTTTTCTTTTTTTTTAAGTAGACATTATTTATTACTGCCAGTTTATATAATTGTTATAATGAAATCCTTCCTTATAATCTCACAATAATTGTCTGTTACATTTATTGACCAAGAAACCACCAAGTGCAATTTGATATTTACTATGCACTTTGGCAAATAAATTTTGTTAAATTCTTACTGTTTTATTGTTATTTACATAAAGAATAAAACACAACCAAAATAAGAATAATGCTAATAATGAGGAAAACTGATCGTTGTCTAAGTTTGAATATCTTTTCTCTTCTTCTTTTGTCATCATAGGAAATCTAATCTAAATGATTTTTCAAAGTAACATTATAGTTGCCCCTTATGACACAGATAAGAAGATTGTAACCCGCTCCACCCTCTGCACCTCCTGCATACACTCACACACTTACACGGCAGCTAAGTAAAAATCAGAATGAAGTACATCAAGAATCTAGTACAGATGCCGTCCTGTGCAAAGCAAAAGAGCAAAATACATTCATAAAAGCTGGCAGCTTGGTTCAGTCAGAATGACATATATACACGGATCACTTACTATCAGCAATCCACAAATCAATAAATATATAAGATTTGTCAACATCCTAAGCTTTTAGATCCTCTAACTCTGTATTATGTGAACTAATATCCTTGTATTTATCTGAGTTATGTTAGACAAGTGATTCAATGTGAAGCTAAAACCAGGAAATTTACCATATATTCTTTAAATCAGTTAAGATTATGTTCTTACATCAGTCAAACTATTTATATTAAAAATGTTCTCTTTCCTTCTCTCAACTGTTTACACATGATTAGTTTACTGTTTAATAACTAATTAATTAATATGTTGATAGATCTGGACCCCTGACTGTCAACAGGAGCATGGCTGTCTGGGTGGTGGTGGTATTTGCTTCACAACTATGATTTCAGGTTCGCTCCTACTGCATGGCACCTAGATTGAGGTTCACTCCTACTGTATGTCACCTGGATAAGTGTCTGCTGCTGCACTTCCAATATCTTCCACTCTCTTAGCATCTCGTGTGTTCTGCCCCATAAGCCAATTACCATAAGTGCAATTGTCAGCTTTGTCTTCCACAATCTTGTCAGCCTCTCTGCCATTAGGTCCTTATATTTCTTGATTTTCTTAATTTCCTCGGCATCCCCCCTATTACCATATAGTATGGCAATGTCTAGGATCTTTTTGTCTTTGTTTTTTCAACTATAAAATCATTTCTTCTTTTGCTTTAATCATATGGTTAGTGTTTAGTATTGTTGTTGATATATTTTGAGATATCTTTCGTAAATAATGTGCATAAAAAAATGAAGACAGCAAATGTTCTGAGTTAAAAATAGTATTTGGAATCTTTCAAAAAGAATAGAAAAGTACCCAATGCCCGATGAGTAGCAAGGGGTTGGGGGAGTGGATTTTGTTTCATTATTTTATTTCTATATTTTTCATGCATCACCTGTCATGGAAATATATCTTGGGATTGTGATATAGTCTGGAATCTGGTACTAAACTCTGTATCACCTTTCACAGAGATAACGATGTTGGTTTTGTTGAAAACAGCCATATATAAAGTAATTTTGAGTAGTTTTAATTAAGATATCACTGCAGTGTAATCTGACTGATTGGCTCTTCATTTCTGGCAGCAGATTGCAGTTGACAAATGAGCTTTCCTCTTGTTCAACCATTCAACTTCTGTTATTGAAGTGTGGTTGAAAAGTTCTAAACGCATCTTCCTGAATCACGTCTTAAACCTCAAATTTTAACATTGACATTTACTCTGTTAGCTTTCCAGTCCATTCTGTTTTATGTCTGAAATTCATAAACCATAAATGGAAATATAACTGGCCACAGCTTAGTATTCTTTCTCCTCATAGGCCTCGTCACCATCATTATTGGTATTTCAATATCCATTCTCATTGTGGAATAGTATGAATGGTTAATAATAAGATTCACTATTTCCATTTGGTTTTATCTGTTGGAATGAGTGAATATATATTTTCCTTGCATTGAATTAAACACATTTATTTATTCTTTTACTCTGCAGAGAATTATAACATCATGAATAGCAGACAAAATTTAAAGTAAGCCACAATGCAATGGTTTGACATCTGTTTAAACAACTATTTCAAATATGTGAGTTGCTGCAATGCTATATTTTATATCCACTTAGGGGTCTTCTTGTCCAGTTTAATCTTCCACATGAATGGTGCCTAAAGACATACTTTATTCAATGCCGTTTTACACAAAATTATTGCAATTATGGATTATATTATAAACTTTGCTTAAACGGATAAAGTTTTATTTTTAAAATTATAAAATTTCTCTTCTTTATTCATTGTTTACACGAAAATATGTGAAGGCAAGTGGTGTAGTGGTTAGGGTGTTTGGCACATGCTTGTAAGGGCATCAGTTTGATTGTCAGCTGTTTATTGTGTCCTTGAGCAAGATACTTTATTTCACATTGCTCCAGTTCACTCAGCTGGCAAAAAATATTTTTAATTTCATCAAGTTTCAGCTCACGAGCTGTGGCCATGCTGGGGCACCGCCATTCGGTGTTGCTACATGATTTTACTTCACAAATGCTTTTTAGCAATTGACATTTGGTGCATGAGAGAGTTTGATACAGCTGCCCTCATCTGCACCTCCTGCCGTGAAGTTGTTTTATCTGGGACATCTGACAGGAAGAGGTCCAGCTTTATTTTAAAGACATCTGCATCCACCCCATGCAGGTCTCTCAGGTCCTTCGGGAGGATATTGAAGAGCTGTGGACCTTTGAAGCCCAGGCTATGTAGGACCTGTACTTCAAAGGGTCAGCCTTGATGCATTCTGTATCATGTTGAATCTCCCTGAGAAATACATCAACAGTACGTGTGTCCGTGGAGCACGCAGCCACTTGCATGTTAGTGTTTCAAGTGAGCTGTTCTGTTGATTGAATCAACTGGAACACTCGTTGCCATAACTAAAGGAGTGCCAGTTGCACAAACTTGCATTATCCTAATTTTATTTGAAATGAAAATCAATGCATTGGGATCATTAGGACATTGGACAAAATGCTTTGTGGTACTGGGTTACAGCTCCTGGCATTTTCATTTTAAATTTCACCGGGATCTACTTTGCCTTCAACCCCTCTAGGGTCAATAAGATACTGGGACCTTTGGTATCAACAAACTCCTCCTCTCAAAATTATTATTATTATCATCATCATCATCATCAATATTATTATCCTCATCATCATCAAGGCGGCAAATTGGCAGAATTGCTAGCATACTGGCCAAAACAGTTAGTGGCATTTCCTGCTTTATGTTCTGAGTTCAAATACCACTTCACTTCAATTTACCTTTCACCTTTGGGGGTTGGGTCGATAAAATAGGTACCAGTTGAAAACGGGGGGGGGGTCGATGTTATTGACTTACCTCTGCCTCTAAAATAGTTGACTTTTTGTCAAAATTTGAAAGAATTATTTATTATCATTACTATTAGTAGTAGTAGAGATGGTGGTGGTGGTGGTAGTATTATCAACAGGCAGAATCGGTAGATTCAAATTATTCTTGGATCAAACTTGCTTCTTGTCCTTTTTTTTTTTTGTTGATAAAATTAAGAACCAGTCAAATCCAGATTGATTCTTTTATACTTACTGTTTCCATACGAAATCCTTGTTCTTATTAATTTAAGATACTTCTCCATCTCAATAAACTCCATTGAACAAAACATGAATGTCATTTAACAGAGGAGGATTTAAAATGTCCAACGAAGAGAGAAGAACAGTTTCAATAGAGAACTGCACCTTATTTACTCTTGATTTCTAGTTAAAGAGATTCTAATAAATAAATAGCAAAAAAAAAAAAAAGGTAGGCTTCAACGACGCCTTCTTTACATAACTGCCATTAAAGTATTTTTCTGCACAGTTTATCCCAATGGCTTGGTTCCCTTTTGCAAAGTGTCCAACCTGAACATGCAATTGTGTCGAGGTAGAACCTGATATCTTTTCTTTCATCGTTGGTATATTTATTAAGAACAAATGTGTACCAAGCTGTAATGAATTGAAATAATAATAATAATAATAATAATAATAATAATTATAACATGTGTGTTGAAAAGAAATCTTAGAGGTTTGGATAATTCACCTTTGGAAACGTGGGTGGTTCATTCAACATCCTTAAACAATCCTTATTCAGGGACGTTTTGAGTGGGATGGGCTCCTTGACCTGAAGAAAATTCTAACTGGGCCCCCACCTGCAAGGCCATGCACTGTTTATCTTGATATGAGATCACCATGTTGCACACATATGGTTGTGATGCATGTGCCTGATGTACCCTTATCAAATGGGTAGTCATGATGGGTATACTGGGTTTCGTATATTTTACTCCAGTGTCACTTTGATGGCATGCACTGCTCTCTCACTCAATAATAATAATAATAATAATAATAATAATAATAATAATGATAATAATAATAATAATATGTCCTGATGCAGTACCAGACAGTGGCTCTCTTGCCTTCTGATCACAACTGAATGGAAGTGCTATCATTGTTTTGTCTTTGTATAAAAGATGGGCTACAGAAAATATTGGATACAAGTTTACACATCAGGGTTTAAGCTTGAATTTCTTCAATTTTTGAAAATTGAATACAAAAGATATAACTTCGAAAATGGGAAAATGAGAAAATGTCTTTAATTTTCAGTTATTATTTCTAACATTTTATTATGATAATTATTATCGTCTTTTCTCAGTCAAATGCATGTCTGAGCCCCTTCCATCGAATTGTAATCTGTCTTTGTAATATCACCTTCATCCGACAATCCTTTTGCAAAAGAAAAGAAATCATTGTTGTCATCGTTATTATTGAAGGTAGCCTGTTAGCAGAACTATTTGAGCATTGGAAAATGGTTAGTTAGCTTAGCCGTGTTCCATACTAACATGGGTTGGATCGTTTAAAAGAATCTGGCTGGTCCAAAGACTGTATCATACTCCAATGTCTGCTGTGACTTGGTCTCTACAGCCTGACACCATTCCTAATGCCAACCACTTCACAGTGTGCACTTGGTGGTGCTTTTTTCATGACACCTGTACTAGTGAGGCTGCCATGCCGCTCACAAGATGACAAACTTAGAGGGAGGTGCCTTTTGCTAGCAGATGACAGGTTACAGTATGAGGGGGGTTAGGGAGAGCGTAGAGCAGGTTCTTGTAGACAAAGTGCATGGCTGCTCATGTTTTGTAGGGGTGGAAGAGAATTATCATTAGGAACTACAAAAAGATAGACAGTGGGAATGCTGTGCCCAGATAGCAGCATGAGATGAGTAGGGGTGGGGAGATTGTTCAAAAGATGTTACATTCTCATTTTATTTGCATACATGTTATCTTGAGGTTTGGTGACAACAAATCTCTTCAGATCTCAAAACTCTTCCTTAGGATTCTTGCCCAATACACGATGGTACTTTGTACAGCTCAACAATGCATTTTGCAACTCCAGTATCCTTCAGCCCCTTAGGTAGCAGCTTAGGTGTTTTGCTAAGTGCACCAATTACTTCAGGAACAATTTTTACCTTTGTGTTCTACAGCATTTTCATCTCTCTGGCTAAATCTTATTAATTCTTAATTTTCTCTTTTGCACCCACTCTACTCTCAAATGGAATTGAAATATGAATGATCTTACATTGCTTTCTTTTCAAATCCTTTTCGATCAAATCTGGTCTCTTCACTTCAAAACTATTGTCAGTCTCATTGGAGATATCCTACAAAATCTTGTACTTATCATCCACCATCTGGCTCCTTCTCATACCACTTTTCCATTCCAATGTGCTCTTTCACTTACATTGTCATACTTGTGCTTACACTCTTTCTCTGATAGCTTATTGCGTTCGTTTAGAAGATGGTTAGTATTTTCACCCGCTTTTCGACAGATTCCCCTTTTGCTCTGTGACTAAGTTTTATCAATCTTTGTCAATATCAAATTCATTCCAATAGCTCGTTTCTGAGCACCCAAACCAGACATTCTGTTTTTTGTTTCATGTTTTCAACTGGCAACCTCAACCAGAGTTCTTTACTTCTAGCATCCTCCTCAGTTTGTTGCATGAGACATGGGATTCCGCCTCTTTCTATCTATTTGTTCTGTTATTTTTTCTTTTCATAAATTCTCTCACTGTTTCAATGACTACTTATACTTTGATAAATGTAATTATTTTGATATCTTAGGATTTACCCCCAATAATTTGGACGATAGAGATTGGTAAAATCAAGCTTCAAATTCAAAGTGTACTTTATCATTAATTTTAAGTTTGAGAGTCTAATAACTTGTTTTCTTTTAGCTTAGTAATTTCATTGGCAAGTTTTATCAATGATTTTCAATTTGGAAGAACTGTTTGTTTATTCCAATGTTTTGCATCTGTGTTTGTGAGAAACATAATGACAATTTAATGTAATCAACTAGAAATAAAATTATTTGTAACTCATGTACATACAGACAAGTTGTATTCAAATTTTGTTTAACAAAACAACTCAAGGAAAAAGATATATCCATTGCAGTTATCATTTAATAACTTGAAATTTTGAAATGTAGAAATGAATCCATTATAGAAATTCCAAAGAAAAGAATCCGAAGAAAAGAAAATTTAATAAAAAAATTCAATTTCCTGCTACTTTTTGAAATATCAACGTTTTTAACATATCTTTCAGAGAGAGAGAGGGAGAGGGAGAGAAGGAGGGGGAAAGAGAGATTGTGAATAAGGAAAAACACATTTTTGGGAATATTTTTACTTTTTCCCTGTAACTAAAATATATTTGACACATTGCATTTGAAGCATGAAATCTCTGTAATTCAATTTAAATATTTAATGAATACATCCAGTTAATGTTACCTGCAATAAGTGCAGCTTGATCAAAGGATATCGTTATGTATATTGAAGGCCTTGTTGTTAGAAATTGTATCAGGAGAGCTTTTGCATACATTGAAAAAATATCATTGTTAAATTAATAGATGTTTGAAATAGTTTTTGGATTTACTGAAATAACACAATTATAATGCTAAAAACATCACATTCCTCTCAAATAAACAATGAATTTGTTGATTGTGATCTTTTTCATATTTTTTTCAAGGGTTTTTTTTTTTAACATAAAGAGAAAATGTTCATTAATAATACCATTTGAATCTAAACTGATATCAACCTCATAGTAAATATTGATCTGTTGATTTTTATATACTTAGTGTTATTATTGTTGTTGTTTTACTCTAACTCAGAGTTGATCTAACCACAAATCTATGACTCGAAGCCTTGTTCATTTGAGAAAAAGAAAGGCATATGGCATAATGTTGTTCTAAATTTTTTAACCTTTTTGCATTCAGATTATTCTGTACAAATGTAATGCTTATTTATTCACATTGTTTTGAATTCATCAAGCATTATCTCACAGCTTTGTAATTTTATTTCTCAAATGATATTGTAGAGTAGATGTAGGCAGCCAGATCTGACTGGTCCGAGCATAAAGGGAAAAGAATATTTGGGCCAAATACGGCCGGTTTAAATGCTAAAAGATTGAAATGACTGCATGGTCCTGGTAGAAATGTCTTTTAATCAGAGCCGATCTCACCCTAAATAACACCCTTTATTATTTTGTTGCCAAACACTAAACAGACAATAATGGAACTTAGCATAAACAAATTTATTTTATTAGTAAATGGAACATTGTTCAAAATATTTGTTAAAAGTTTCTTCAAACCTAATTAAAAATTTCAATAGCAATAATGATTGAAGCAGCTTTTTACATCATCAGGCAAATCCTTAGCATCAAGATTACAGTATGTCACGAACAGGGTGTAAAGCAATACTGAAGATCTTTATGTGGAGTAGTCGCCAGAAATAACAGCCAAATATCCCTCAAGTCACTCTACTTTTTAAAAAATGGATAAGAGTTTGCATTAAGTAGTCCTGCAAACAAAAGACATCAGTGGTCATGGTTGGAACATCTATGATCAGACTGTCAAAACCAGTTTCTCTTTTACCCTCAGCATTATTACAATCATTTTAAAATTCAGTTTTCCATGCTTGCACAGGTCAGACAGAATTCAGTCAGGTAGGTGTTTTTTGTCCACATGCTCTTCTTCCTACTAGCTCTTACCTATTCCCAAATAAGGTAATATTTCCCCATGTCTGGACATGTTTTCACAAAAGACTAAATCTACTTACAAGGCCTATTTGACCTGGGGTGGGGGGTACAGTGGAAGATGTTGCTCAGAGTGTGGAACTGAACTTGAAACCACATAATTGAGAAACAAACATCTAAACTAAACAGCCATGTCTATGATTCACCACCAATCATATATTTCAAGTTAATATCAACTATGTCGTTATAAGCTCTGCTGTATAAATAACTAAACTTATATGAAGCACTGATTAAAAGTTTAATCCAAATTTAATGTAATAGTTTTTTTCTAAATATGATTGTCCTCAGATTAATATTATTACAAACATTCTTCAGCTTGACATTTACAATCTAACTAATATGATCCATTTTATGCAAGAAATTAAACATAAAATTGCCTAAAATATTCAGAATATAATCTATAAGAAATAAGCAATATTATATAAAATAATAAAAATTATACTTCATACTTAATGTTTAAAATTTCATATCACTTCAAGCTATGAGCAGAAACATTTTTCCATCTATCAAGATACATTGATTTCGTTACAAAATCCAAAACACTATTCAATTCATGAATTTTATTTTTTTAGTTCTTTTTTTTTTAAATTTTGTGAAACTATAACTTTTATTTTATTATAATAACTGAAATAGGTTCTATGTAAAGAGTATTTTTAAAATGATGTTATAGTGATAGCAACGATACTTTGATCAAAACGTTCAAGTTTGGTTGGTTACCAAACTTTTAAAATGACATAAAAAGTTGTAATATATTTTCAAATAATATGTTTAAACATTTCTATGTTATTGCCACCATTTGAAGGACACTAAACACTCTTTTATATTCCTCTTCATCAACCTCCACCTAAATCAAACACTCTATAAGGTTTGTTCTTCCTTACATTCTAAAGCTTATAGAATTGAAATGATGTTATTGCAGTTGTCAGGTGGTGAGTTAGCAGAACCATTTGAATGCCAGAAAAATACTTTACATTCAGAGTTCAAATTCAACAACAGTCAATTTCATCAGTCATTCTTTCAGGGGTCAATAAAAGATAAGGCAGAGTCAAGGATTAGATTTGATGAAATTGACCAAACCTGCTCACCTCAAATTTGCTGACCTAAATCAGAAGCTACAATATTAGTTTGTTATGATTTGTCGTTACAAACATTAAAGAAGTAACTTCAACTCAGTCAAACTGTAAGAAATGGTTTCCAAAATTCTCTTCTGTTCTATTTTATCATCTCAAAAAAAGTGTGTACGATATCAGGTAATGAAGTTGTAGATACATGATACCTGGAAAAGATGGTTTCAATAAAAATGAAACAACTCTTATCATAGATCTGCTCAGTAAACAACACCAATATGATCACAATAACATCATGAGAATATACAATGTCAGACATTCTTATTGATTACAAATGAGTTTGTCAATGCCAGAGGATAGAATATTCAGGTACCAAGCACTGAATGAACCCTCATTATTTTAAACAGAGATGTTATTTAAAAGGACAGCTTTAATCACTCACAATACATCCATGCTACAAATTTTGGCAAATTAGCAGTAATAGAGTTACTAATGGCACTAGTTTATTTATACAGTAATATAGAAATAACATAATACTGTAGTAAAATAGTACATGACAACATATATATATATATATATATATATATATATCAAAAGAAAAACATGATGCAAAGGATTTAGTGGTACATATGTTTCTGGCCTTTATTAGACAGTTTATATCAATGCATAATTGATGTAATATGTATGTCAATAGCCTTCTTCAGCCGTGCACAATTACTACGTCAAGGACATGTATTACATTATAAGTTCGGACGATTTACGTTGGGGATGCAAATCCTCATAGTCGTGTACAACAGAGCGAGGCACCAAAATAAAAACAAACATTCTACATCAAGTGAAAAACGGGATGGACGCTTTGTTTTTGTTTTGGTGCCTCGCTCTGTTGTACACAACTATGAGGATTTGCATTCCCAAAGTAAATCGTCTTTTTACCAAACTTATAATGTAATACATGTCCTTGGAGTAGTAATTGTGTGTGGCTGAAGAAGGCTACTGACATACATATTACATCAATTATGCATTGATATAAACTGTCTAATAAAGGCCAGAAACATATGTACCACTAAATCCTTTGCATCATGTTTTTATTTTGATAAATATACCCTATCACCTACACCACTAACTGGCATATACAAGTGCTTACAATTATCAAGTATTCACCCTGAAATTTTATATATATATATATATCTTGGTATAGTAACTACTAGCATTGTAATCTTTTTTATGATTAACCCTTGTTTATGAGCATAAATTGACATGTCTGAGTGGCAAGAAGCTTGCTTCCCAACCGCATAGTTCTGTGTTCAGTCTCACTGTGTGACAGCTTGGGCAATTGTCTTCTATAACCCTGGGCCAACCAGAGCTTTGTGAGTGGATTTCATAGATGGAAACTGAAAGAAGCCCTTTGTATGTAAATATGTGTGTGTGTATGTGTGTTTGCCTTTATGGGGGTGTTTTTTTCCTACCACCACTTGACGACAGGTATTGGTGTGTTTACATCCCCATAACTTTGCAGTTTGGCAAAAGACTGATAAAATAAGTGCTAGGCTTTTAAAAAACATAATTTCTGGGGTCAATTCATTCAACTAAAAGTCTTCAAGGTGGTACTCCAGCATGGCCATTGTCTAATGACTAAAGCAAATAACAGATAAAAGATAATTGGAGGAAATGTTTTCTGAGATAATAATCCATGTCAGCTTACCAAATCTCGATGTATCTACAAACCCCTTTGAAGTCTAACTTAGGGGTTTGTGTGAGGGCTCAGAGTCCTAATTCATTTATCTTCTCCTCATTTGCTTTGCAAACTAAATGCAATCTAATGTTCATATCCAGTTTCACGAGGCATCCACACACACCCACACACACACATTGTCTGTCCATCTCTCTTTCTCTCTCTCCCCTCCTCTCTCTCTCTCTCTCTTTGTCTTTCTGATACACATATTCACATGAGCTCATACAAAACAATTTTAATTCATATAAATGATATTCTTAATCCCTAAGGCGTGCACAGTGACAGAACTGGCAGCCAGCGTTCTGACTTTATGGTAACTGAAACACAAATGGAAACAAGAGACATCAACAACAGCAGATGAATAGGAAAACACCTGGCACAACTTGCCTCAGAGGCCTGACCAATGTTTTGCTCACTGTTCACCTTCTCTCAAAGACTATTGAACTCAAGATGGTCGTTTTGTGACATACTGCAATTACAGTTGTTTGCATCATTTACAGCAAAATCAGAAACTATTAGCAGACATATTCTTAACATGTCTAGTTAGGCTCAGGTGCAAAATGTGCTGAGCACTGTTGTGTATGTCTCAGGAGAATAACTTTTCTCTTTTAGCTGTTAGACAACTATCTATATACATTATACATACATACATACATACATACATATATATATATATATATATATATATATATATGAGAGAGAGTAAAATTAAAGGTAACTGGACTTCAAGTTACACCTTTCAGCTGGAGAGTGGACGTAACTTGAAGAACCAGTCCAGCAGATCTTTACAATAAATTTTACTCCAGTCTTAGCATAGTCACCTCAACAGTAAATACTTAGTTTACCTTACATTGCCTTAACATATCTCTCTCTCCCTCTCCTCCATGTATGTATGTGTGTGTGTGTATACATATATATATACACGTGAAGGTGCATGGCTCAATGGTTAGAGCATCGAGCTTACAATTGTGAGGTTGTGAGTTTGAATCCTGGACCAGGCTGCATGTTGTGTTCTTGAGCAAGACACTTTATTTCACATTGCTCCAGTTCATTCAGCTGTAGAAATGTGTTGCAACTTCACTGGTGCCAAGCTGTATCATGGCCTTTGCCTTTCCCTTGGATGACATCAGTGGTGTGGGGAGGGGAGGCTGGTAAGCATGGGTGACAGCTGGTCTCCTATAAACAACCTTGCCCAGACTTGTGCCTCAGAAGGCAACTTTCTAGGTGCAGTCCCATGGTCATTCGTGACCCAAGGGGGTCTCTGATCTATGTGTGTATAAACACAGGTGTTTGTCTAAATATCACTCACTTCAGTTACCATAGTGATGAAATGCATACTCACTATAACATTAGAAGAAAAGAGACAAGCGAAGGAAAATGGCAGTTCTGCAGAAAGCCCAGCACAAAACAAAAGCTAACAAGAATGTGAGATAACATTTTATAAAGGCAATATGAAGAATTACATAACAAAAGTAAATAAATATGATTAAAATAATCATAAAACTGATTTAAATAAAAAAAACATATATACAAAGGTGTAAATTTTGTAACTATTTTGACATAATTATTGGAGTCCAAAGCCCTGAATATGGACAAGATGTAATTAGAGTCTGATGAATTAATTTAGTCTTTTAAAAAATAATTTCCAAATCAAGTTTAATTTTTATTCACTTGTATCCATGAAATATTAATTTTATGGAAAAAAGAAATGCTAAAAATCAATAAGAATTATGGTAATATTAAAATTTTAGATTTTCAGTTAATCTTTGCATTCTTTGAGCATTATGTAAATTTAGTGACAGCAAAACAAAAATGAAATCAAAATAACTTGTTTTTTCATTCAATATTGAAATCTGGGTAGGTAATGTAATAAACTGGAATAACATGGGAGTGTCTGTGTGTCTGTCTACGTCTATAAAAATGGGGCAAACAGCATTGTTGTGGGCAAGTGTTTTCTACTATAACTCTCCCTCACACACACGCCCTCTCCCCTCCCCTCCGCAAACCTGATGAGTAGATTTGTCACGTGAGAACTGAAAGAAGATTGTCATATGAGTGTTCAGTTTATAATTTATTCATATTTCCTTAGTTCCCTTCTGGTTTGTTTTTCTAAATGTTACCAGTGAATTCACACACTAAGTTACAAACCATTTTCAACATTTAATACCTCATCTATCTTTGTTGAGAGCAAACTTTTAATACCTCAGATAAATTACATTAAATTTGACAGCCAAACACAGATAATATTCTGGTGAAGGCACATGGCTCAGTGGTTACAGTGTCAGACTCATGATCAGGAGATAGTAAGTTCAATTCCTGAACTGGGATGTGTGTTGTGTTCTTAAGCAAGACACTTTATTTCATGTTGCTCCAGTTCACTCAGCTGTAGAAATGAGTTGAGATGTCACGAGTGCCAAGTTGTGTCAGCTTTTGCCTTTTCCTTGGATAACATCGGTGGCATGGAGAGTGGAGGCTGGTATGCATGGGCGACTGTTGGGCTTCCATAAACAACCTTGCCCAGACTTCTGCTGCAGAGAGGAACTTTCTAGGTTCAATCCCATGGTCATTAATGACTAAAGGAGGTCTTTACCCCTTACCCATATCTGCTATGAACCTTTTATCAAGTTTCTTGTTGAATCATTTTTATTTTTACAGTTCAACTAGATATTAGCAATAGGTTAAGCAGGGGTTTTTGAGAAGCCAGCAGATTTCTAGGTAAAAAGGTAACAAACATCCAGAACAATCAATCATTAGTAAAATATTAGAAAATGTGAAAAAATTTCCTGAATTCATTCTCTAACCTGACTGGAACTATGGCATAACTGTGACTGGCTGTTGTATCCTGTCAATGCATTTGTAGACAATCTCTAAATCTTCATTCACTCCATCTTCCCTGGCCTTGATGTTGTTTGCAAAATGAACTTAAAGATGAAGCAGCACCTCTTGAAACAGATCGATGAAATTCGAATGGAATTGCAAATTGTTTCATGGAAACCTCTGCTATGCTTTTGAGATGTGGAATATAGCAGTGGGATCACTATGTGAATCCTTAAGGAGTGGTTTTGCTAGGAGTAGTGCCTAAATAAAAGTATTTTAGATACCTAATTTATTAATGAAGGCACATGGCTCAGTGGTTAGAGCATCGAGCTCACAATCATGAGGTAGTGGGTTCCATTCCCTGGACCGGGCTGTGTGCTGTGTTCTTGAGTAAGACACTTTATCTCATGTTGCTCCAGTTCACTCATCTGCAGAAACGAGTTGCAAAATCACTGGTGTCTAACCATTCCAGCTTTTGCCTTTCCCTTGGATAACATCGGTGGCGTGGAGAGGGAAGAAGACTGGTATGCATGGGTGACTGCTGCTCTTCCATAAACAGCCTTCCCTGGACTTATGCCTCAGAGGGTAACTTTCTAGGTTCAATTCCATGGTCATTCATGACTGACAGAGAGTCCTTGTCCTTTACTCTTTTTATTTACTGACGAACTAGCATATTTATTGTTTATGGCCTGTCTGAGAACATTCTGATATCACCTGGTACTGACTGATATCAAATGTGACACTCATTACAATGCAGTGGCACTAGCCACTGTATTTCATCTGTTTTTATGTCCCTTAAATGTTGTAAAATTCAGGGTACCCACATTACTATGTAGTCCCAATTTATTTTTCATGCCCTAAATCTAACTCAGTAATATCAGACCGTTTCATATCAGTCAACAAACAATTGTTCTTATATGAAATTCTTTAACAAAGACAATGCCAGACTATGGTAACACTTGTTATTGTTACATAGATAATCAGATCAGAACTAGCAGAACAACATGAAGAGAAAGCTTAAAAGCTATTTTTGCCATTTTAGCTTCCACTAATTACATCATATTAAACAAACAAACATACTATAAGCTAATCTACATAAGCCAAATGTGTTTCTATGACTGGACATGTGAATCATAAGTTCATACGACCTTTCTGCGTTGAATTATGCACTTCACAAATAATTTCTTGTGAAAATATTTGGTTGTTTATGACAAATATTTTATAATAACAGTGATGAAATAAATGGGAAATAATTTGTGAGTTTCATAAACTACAACTTAAAGAAATGAAATATAAAAAATGACACACATAAGTTTAATGCATATTCAATCACACGTGCATGCACACACACACACACACGCACACACACATTCATATGTGAATACATACATATTGCTGGAAATACATGTTTAAAGTTTTTAGCCATGTTTCATAAACTAAAGTGAAAAAAATCAATGATAATTTTCTAAACATGCCATAAATATCATGTAAATTGCATAAGAATATGCCTTAGAACATTAATCATGATTTATTTTGGGAAAAATTGGTTGCAAATATCTTTTAAGTTAAAAATTATTTTCCAAATTTCACTTCTTTTTCACCTTTGGATTCTTCACTTTAGTTAAATATAGATTTAAAATCTCTGACTTTCTAATTTCTTGCTTCTTTGATATTTATAAATGCAACAGACTATAAAATCAGAAATTTAAACATTTTCTTTGCATTAATCTGCAAGCTATTCTATTTTTCTTTACTTTATAATTGGAAGTAAAAAAAAAAAAACCCAACATTTTTCACTCTGAACAAACTTTTTCGATTATTCACCATGATAAAGTCAGCGTTGCTCCGTAATCTCCGTGGTTCATTAACAAAAAGCCAGAAGTCAAAAATCCTAATATAATAATTTTATTTCAATCGTCTGTTGTTTTTTTGTCTTATTCTTTCTTCTCTAATTTATGATACTTTTTTTCTATTATTATTGAATTCCATTTCCTTTTTAGCAATTGCAGGCAATATTCTGTGTTGATATCTATCTGATTTCAATAAGGAAACAGAAAGAAAATCACTAAATAATGCCCCCAGATTAATATTTATTCTTTCTCTAGTGTTCTCAATCAATTCACAAATTGCTAAGCTGCTCTTCTTTTATCTCACCTCCAAAGATAACCACAATCAATCCAATACAGCAAACTCAACAATTTACTTCATTTCTTCTTTCTTGAAGAAATTAAATTTTTTTATTGTATTTCCATTTTAGTAGAAAAATTACATTTATTAAAATTTGTCTTTTTTCTTCTTTGTCAAACAATAAAATGATCAAAGATGAATAAAAAAATATTTGTTTACATCCCCAATAACACTGAATTTCATTCCTAAATGAACTAGTTAATTAATATTTATTAATTACAATTAGTTTATAATATTTAAAATGATTCAAATAAAATGATAGTAACCAGATTATTTTTAAATTAAGCTGCCTGTATTGTGGTTGTTATATTGTTTTGCTTTTTAAGTATTTCAAACTATTTCGAAAGAAGTAGCTCAGCTTTGAAAACTGATGAGAGTATTTTTTTGTTTAAATAAAATCTAACAGATTTAACTTCCACATTTCTTGAAATTTGTAACTACTCTTCTGTTGTATCCCTGTATAGTTTTGAATATTGTATATACCCTAAAATTTGAACCCATTTAAAAATATATTCCCAGAAATTTTCAGATGTTTCTTTTTCCACAAAGATATCAAAAATAATGCCATTACACAAAATGTTATTCTATGCATTGATTTTCAGAAACCAGTCCCCTCAACCTAAACCAGTAAGGATTACTGCTCTTATCTTTTAATCTTTTACTTGTTTCAGTCATTAGACTGCAGCCATGTGGGGCACCACTTTGGAAAATCTTTTAGTTGAATGAATCGGTCCCAGCATTTTATTTTAAGCCTTGTTTTTATTTTATTAGTCTCTTCCCCCAAACTGCTAGGTTATGGGGGATGAAAACACACTGGTTGTGAAGTGATGTGTGGCGGATAAGCACAGACACAAAGACGCACATACACCTAGATATATATATGATGGGCTTCTTACAGTTTCCGTCCATCAAGTCCACTGAGAAGGCTTTGGTTGGCTGAGACTATAGTAAAAAACACTTGCTCAAGGGATTGTCATACAAGTAGCATTGTTCCTTTCTTGTCTTCTGTAAAAATACACCTGGATTTAGGGAACCTATTACCATCCACAGAAGCATGTTAGAATTAGCGACAGGAAGAGCATCCAGCTGTAGAAAATCTACCTCAACAGATTCTGTCAGATCCATGCAAGCATGAAAAAAATGGATTTTTCAAACAGTGGTATTGTTCAGTACCAGAGATAGACAGATCCTGGAACCATGTGGTTGCGAAGGAAGCTTCTTACCAAACAGCCATGCCTGTACCTATAATGTCAGATTTGCCAAGAGAAGTCTTGTTGATTAACTAGAACCATTGCCAAAGGGAAAATTTGTTTATCATTTACTTAATGTTACTGAATTTGAAGAAAGTATCAGCTTCTGTGAGTTTATGCGTTCAGGTATGAAGAAGTCGCCTATCAGATACATTAGGCTGTGTAATATACTTAAACAATGTGTTAAGAAGAATCTCTTATCTGCAACAATTCCTGGGAACTAATTTTTGGTGCGGCACACTTTTGCTTGAGTAGCATATTGCAATGCATACCTGCAAGTGACCTCATTCTTCAAATAATGGGCAATTATCTTCAATAATCTGTTTGAGCTGACATTAACGCAGTCATTGTGCTCTGATGGATTGTTTCGTTTGAAAGGCTTTTCTCAAACACTCCTCTGCTCTTAACAATGTTTATCCAATACTTTTAACATCTCACAATAAATGACAAACAACCTTCTTTCTCTCTCTCTCTCTCTCTTTCACCCCCTCCTCTCTCTCTCTCTCTCACTCTCTTTCACTGACATACACTCACTTACACACACACACACACACAACTCATGATGTCTGAAATACTTTCTTTACAGAAGGCCGAGGCAAAATCTGTGTTTAAAGAATCTTGCCAGTTTAAAGTCTGTCTCTGCTGCTGCACAACACTATTTGAAAAATCCATTTCCCCCATGCTTGCATGGATCTGACAGAATCTGTTGAGGTAGATTTTCTACAGCTGGATGCTCTTCCTGTTGCCAATTCTAAAATGCTTCTGTGCATGGTAATAGGTTCCCTAAACCCACATCTGTTTTTACAGAAGACAAGAAACGAACGACACTTCTTGTATGACTGACACTCATTTACAGCTAACATGCTATTTCAATACCTAAGAGACACACACACACACAAATGACAGGTTTCTCTCAGTTTCCATTAAATCTACTCACAAAGATTATCCTGGCCTAGGGATGCTGTGAAAGAAACTTGCCCAAGGCATCAGGCACCAGGGCTGACTGCAAAACTATGTGGTTGAGAAGAAGGAATTCATTGCATTTGAATGGATGCAAAGGTATTTTCCCTCCTTTCTTTTTTTTACTGTTAAGTACCCAGTAATGTTGTGCATTAAACCCATTTATCTGCCAGCAAGGGAAACTAAAAGGAAACTGTTATCAACTGAATGTTTGGTGAAAAAGCCATGTGATTGGGAGTCCTCTCCCACGGCATGGATGATGTTGGCTGGTGTCCTTTGTTATAGACATGGGTTTACCATTGCCTTGTGAGCAGAATTTAGTTGACAGAGGCTGAGAGAGGGCCATCATATATGTCATATATGTATCTTTTAGTCATTAGACCGTGGCCATGCTGGGGCACCACCTTGTAGAATTTTAGTCAAATGAATCAACCCCAGGACTGAATTCTTTTTAAGCCTGGTACTTATTCTGTTGGCTCTGGTTGCTGAGATGTTGAGTTATGAGGAGTGTAAACACACCAACACTGGTTGTCAAGTGGTGCTGGGGGGAAGGGAAACACACACACACTTCTATCAGTTTCCTTCTACCAAATCCACTCATAAGTCTTTGGTTGGCCCGAGGCTATAGTAGAAGCCACATGCCAAAGGTACCACATAGTGCAACTGAACCTGGAACCATGTGGTTGAGGGGCAAATTCCTTACCACACAGCCATGCCTGCATGTATGTCTGCGGCTGAATCCCTCGTCTCAACATGTGCTTTCTGATTGTAAACAGAAAAACACTGTTCATAGAAATGGCGCTGTCTGTTTATAATCCTCCACAAAAGCTGTTTGTTGTTTGATAGACTCAAGGAAATACTTCATGGCCTGGAAGCAGCTGAAGGTTTGCAAAAGTCCTAATATGTAGGAAGGCAGGCAAACTACAAATCCCTTCAGGTAGATGGCCCTGCTCAATCTGTAGAAAAGGTGTAGGTAGAAACTCTATAAGATGTACCAAGTGTAAGCTATGGACACATAAGAGGTGCAGCAATGTCAAAGGAAGGCTAACTAAGAAGATAGTTTTTGCATGTGGCAGATGCTCAGGAGCAATAAACACTGAAAATGTGCAGAGAACAACTTCTGTCACATTCCAGGGAGAAAAACTAGAAGTAGTTGATAGCTTCCATTACCTAGGGGACCAAGTCACTAGCAGGGGAAGGTGCGCTGAAAGTGTAGCTGCTAGAATAAGAATGGCCTGGGCAAAGTTCAGAGAGCTTTTACCTCTGCTGGTGACAAAGGCCTCTCGCTCAGAGTAAAAGGTAGACTGTATGACATGTGTACGAACAGCCATGCTGCATGGCAGTGAAACATGGGCCGTGACTTCTGAGGATATGCGTAAGCCTGCAAGGAATGAAGCCAGCATGCTCCGATGGATGTGTAATGTCAGTGTGCATACTCGACAGAGTGTTAGTGCCCTGAGAGAAAGGTTGGACCTAAGAAGCATCAGATGTGGTGTGCAAGAGACGACTGCATTGGTATGATCATGTGGCAAGAATGGATGAGGATAGCTGAGTGAAAAAGTGTCACACCCTAGTTGTTGAGGGAACCTGTTGAAGAGGTAGACCCAGGAAAACCTGGGATGAGGTGGTGAAGGATGACCTTCGAACATTGGGCCTCACCAAGGCAATGACTAGTGACCGGAACCTCTGGAAATATGTTTTGCTGCAGAAGACTCGGCAAGCGCAGGTGTGACCATAACCTTGTGGCCTATGCTAGGGGGTAACCAGTCCACTTATAGGTGCCTTTTCTTCATTGGACACTAAACTCTGCTTGTGAAGACCAGTTGAGGTAAGTGAAATCGAAGTCGAAATCAAACTCTGTGACTGGCATCCGTTGCTAGTGGAGCGCTAAGAGTACCATACGAGTGAGATCGTTGCCTGAGCAACAAACTGGCCTTCGTGCCAGTGGCACGTTAAGTACACCATTCGAGCGTGATCATTACCGCGTCGCCTTACTAGCACTTGTGCTGGTGGTGAGGACGTTGCCAGTGCCACTGGACTGGCTCTTGTGCTGGTGGTGAAGACATCGCCAGTGCCGCTGGACTGGCTCCTGTGGTGGTGGCGAGGATGTCGCCAGTGCCGCTGGACTGGCTCCTGTGCTGGTGGCAAGGACATCGCCAGTACTGCTGGACTGGCTCCTGTGCAGGTGGCGAGGACGTTGCCAGTGCCGCTGGACTGGCTCCTGTGCTGGTGGCGAGGACGTCGCCAGTGCCGCTGGACTGGCTCCTGTGCTGGTGGCGAAGACGTCGCCAGTGCTGCTGGACTGGCTGCTGTGCTGGTGGCACGTAAAAAGTACCACTTGGACGTGGTCGTTGCCAGTAACACCAAACTGGCCCTTGTGCCGGTGGCACATAAAAGCACCCACTACACTCTCAGAGTGGTTGGCGTTAGGAAGGGCATCCAGCTGTAGAAACTCTGCCAGAACAGATCGGAGTCTGGTTTGCCAAACTTCAGTCAAATCGTCCAACCCATGCTAGCATGGAAAGCGGACGTTAAATGATGATGATGATGATGATTGTTAATGTTATAAAGGTGACAAGCTGGCAAAGTCGTTGGTCAGCCAAACAAAATGTTTAAGTGGCATTTGATCTCTCTTTACATTCTGAGTTCAATTTCCACCTAAGTTAACTTTATCTTTCATCCTTTCAGGGTCAATAATCAACTGGCCTGTCCCTACAAAATATCAAGCCTTGAACCTGTAGTAGAAAGGACTATTATTATGATTTTTTAGGTGATGAGCTAGCAGAGTCATTAGCACAATGGGCAAAATGCTGAGCAGTATTTCATCCATCTTTACATTCTGAGTTCAAATTCTGCTGAGGTCAGCTTGGCCTTTTATTCTTTCAGGGTCAATAAATTAAGTACCAGTGAAACACTGGGGTTGATGCAATTGACTAATACCCTCACCCAAAATTTCAGGCCTTGTGCCTTTAGTAGAAAGGATCATTATTATTATTATTGCTCATGAAATGCTTTGACCATAAAACTTAATTAAAATTTAAGATATTGAAATTAATGTGAATTTAGTGATGACATGGAAAAATGGAAATACAATTGGAGAATGTAAATATTTTACTTAATCATATTTTGCAATATGATCCTCTCTGTTACTAAAAGAGGGGACTTTTACTTCTGAAAACTATTATTTACCACAGCCCATTTTTTGTAATGCCATCGTTAATCACAGCCACTCCTGTACAAGACATTAAGTAATCTAAAAGTCTATTCCATAATGCAAACTGTTGTGTAAATCATTGGGTTTATCCTGGTGTTCGATTGTACTATTTTGGATGGGGAAATATGAAAATAATATTCCTTGGCTTTTAATTTTAGTGCAAGAAGCAATTGAATACTTTGATTTTTTGCCAATGAAAGCAATTAAAATCGAATACGGTTTTGAATTTTAGCAGAAATAATTTGGGCAAAATACTCAGTTTTTCACCTGTTTTCTGAATTACAATTAAGTGTGAATATCTGAAATAACTCATGAGATAAGTTTACTATTTCCTCATGGTGCAGCTCTGATTATGTAAAAGAAAACTAATTTGAATAAAGTATCATTACCAGCCAAGCTAATGACTAATTAATAAGTGTTTTACAAGTATTTTTAATAGTTACATTTTTTAAATACTGAATAGCAAATAAGAATTCGTGTAACTTTACTTTATTGTGTCTAACATGGAATTTGCTGCATAAATTTTGCCAAGTAGTGTTTTGTCATTTTATTTGAATAATTGTATTTTTATTTTGGACACTTAAGTTTAAATTACATTTCTCAGCTATGCAAATGGTTTTCTTCATTTATAAATTTTAATAACCAACGCCACAGTTACTGTTAGTAGCTTTCATAGTTTATTTTGATATTTCCTTGGCAAGGAATGTGATATATTTTATATTTCATTCACATTAAAAAAGTTATTGTTTAGCCCCCAGTAAATCTGATTAAGCAGGCCTGTAATCAATGACATTCTGTGCGGTCTTAGTTGTGTGTAGTGCTTCACTATTTCGCGTGTTCTTATTTTAGATTGTGAGATATGATGTGAGGAAGATTTGGCTGCTATTTCTAGCAGGCTGAGTGAGTACATAGAGATTTCCTTGTTATCTTAAGATGGTGAAGAGTTAGAAATGAGAGAAAACTGGACTATATTTTACGAGTGTTTGAAACATTTATATATACACATATATATATATATATACATATATATATGCAGTTGCAGCAAGGAAGGTGTTTATAAGCCATTTAAGAAACACACAAAGCCGTTAAATTCACTTCAACATTTAAATTTAATTTGTCAAAATATTTTCGGCGCTTTGAGACCGCGACCTGTTCCCTGACAAAGCTTCATGCTGTTATGCAAGTACATCTCCATAATATATATATATATATATATATATATGTGTGTGTGTGTATATATACAGAGAATAGACACAGGTGTGGCTGTGTGGTAAGAGGCTTGCTTCCCAGGCACATGGTTCCAAGTTCAGTCCCACTCTGTGGCACCTTGGACAGGTGTCTTCTACTATAGCCTCAGGCTGAACAAATCCTTGAAAGTAGATTTGGTAGATGGAAACTGAAAGAAGCACATCATATGTATGCATGTATGACATTATTCAGCTTCATTTCAAGATTTCTTGCCAATAGGGAAGGAGCTGGTTTCTAACCTAAATCCAAAGCTCCTTCGTTGGAATTTCAACACATCAACTGGGTAGTTTTTGTATGTATATATTCAGTATTTGGTTCAGTGCAGCCATCCAAATCAACTTTCTCCTTTCTGATACTGAGAAGCCTAATTTCTCAAGACTGGTACTTAGGCAGTGAGTTACATATACATACGTACGTACACACACATACACACACACACACATATATGTATATATATATATTCTTTCATTTGTTTCAGTCATTTGACTGCAGCCATGCTGGAGCACCGTATTTAGTCAAACAAATCGACCCCAGGACTTATTGATTGTAAGCCTAGTACATATTCTAGCAGTCTCTTTTACCAAACTGCTAGGTTACAAGGATGTAAATACAGCATCGGTTGTCAGGTGATGGTGGGGGCTACAAATATGCATGCGCACACACACACACACCACACACACACACACACACACACAGACACATATATAAGACAGGCTTCTTTCAGCTTCCGTCTGCCAAATCCACTCACAGGCTTTGGTCGGCCCGAGACTATATTTGAATACACTTGCCCAAGGTGCCATGCAGTGGGACTGAACCCGGGACCATGTGGTTGGTAAGCAAGCTACCACACAGCCACTCCTGTGCCTATACACACACACACATATATCATATATATATATATATATATATATATATATAGACAAAACTAAACCTTTCTTAAAGGAATTTCTCCCATGTTTATTCCCTTGAATTTGGTGCCTGTGTGTATATGTATTGAAGTAGTTTGACTTTAGAGTCCCTTCACAGTGCGTGGCATTACTTATAGTTATAGCCCTTGATATAATAACGTATTTTATATATAAGGAAAAAATTATACACTTTGTATTAAGTTTTTCCCTTAATTGGTTTTACACGCTGGCTACTTGATAAAATCTTATATAGATTTTATCCTTATATTTATTATGCATGTATATGTATGTATGTACACACACACAGACACACACACACACACACACACACACACATGCATATATAATTATTTCAGTCTTTTCAATTGGATTGGTTCATAACATTTTTAGAATTGTAAGTTCAGCTCGTTCATTCTTTAATTTTCTTGATAAACACAAATATCGTTCTTAGATTAATTTAAATACTTCAGATTATCCTGTAAAATTAATTAATCATAAGTATGAGCATACAAACACAGAAAGACCTTCTTCTACTTACCATGGAACGTAATTTTTAGTTTTGATGCTCCAAATTCTAAGTGTCAAGAATGTTTGAGATTTGGTATTTATTTGAAATCAATATATGTTTCTGTTGTGAGAAGAGACACTTATCATTTAATGATCCATATTTAAGGTACTTGACATATTAAGCACTCCCAGTCTCTCTCTTTCTCTCTCTCTCTCATACATACATATATACACACACCCACACACATATACGCACATACACAAAAGCGAGCAAAGAAATAACTATGAGTGCCCAATGACATGTATTTTGATGCATGCACACATACAGTCATGGCTGTGGGGTAAGAAATCTGCTTTGCAACCATGCAGCTTCAGGTTCGATCCCACTGCAAAGAACCTCAAGCAAGTGTTTTCTATCATAACCGTAACCTGACTTAAGTTTTGTGATTGGATTTGGTTGATAGAAATTGAAAGAAGCATGTACTACATATATGTGCATGCATGCATGTGTGAGTATATGTGAGTGTGTGTGTGTGTGTGTGAATATATATATATATATATTTCTCTCCTTGATTTTTTCTGTGTCCCTTTCTGTAGAAGAGCGTAGGCTCGAAATGTAAAAGACTTTTTCTATTCCTGAGCATTATACTAATACATCTGTTTGTTTTGACACCACCTGTCTTCGTCTTTTGTTTTTTTCATAAACTTTCCCTATATATATTACCAACCATTATCTTCTCATACACACACACACATATATATACATATATATATATATACACATATATATATATATATATGCCCATCATCATCATCATCGTAATTTAATGTCCATCCATGTTTCCCCTTGTGGCAGGGATCAGATGGAGTTTATTTGAGGCAGATTTTCCTTCTCTGCTCAGAATGACGTTCATTTCCCCAACTCTGAACTGGCTCCAAGCAAAGTAAGATTTCCTCAAAGCCAGAACTTTCCCTGCAGAATAATATGGGAACTGACATCGCTTGTGCAACAGTGACATTCTTGCACACATTCACACACATACACAAACACACACACACATTCACATTCACACACACAAACACACACTCACATGCTTGCACAGACTCATTCACAACAAACACATACATGTTGTTCACAAAAGTTTTCAAACAGAAGAACGTAAAAAACTTTCATTTCACATTTCAAAAAGACACTCGGTGAATATTCAAAAGAAAAACAGGCTGTTTGTTGGTTGAGGATTAGAAACGGGTAACTCTGAGTACTGGAAATCAGGATCTTTCAAGTATAATGTATAAAAAGATGATACTCTGTGTATTGAGTCCTGTAATTTATCACTTCTAGTGAATCAAGACATATGTATGTATGTACATAATTCAAATTTACAGAAAATAAAAGATGAAGACAGATGAAGGAACAACAAGCATACATACACTCATACTTAGTGAATGCTTAAAGGAGAATCTGGATAAACCAGGATTTTCAGAAAGAGAAATCAATCGGCCGATTCATACATTATATGTGCAATCTGTGACTGAAACAGTAAAAATATGCAAGACTTTTCTCAAGTTCCAAATGTGAATTTGTCTGTGTTAACCACATCCAAAAGATGGAGCCTTGTATCTTTGTTGGAAACTGGTTCTTTCCTCAGTGGAACGTTTTGTAATAATTAAAAAAATAGAAGAGACATACATACATGATGGGCTTCTTTTAGTTTCCATCTTCCAAATCCATTAACAAGGCTTTGGTCAGCCCAGTGCTGTAGTAGAGGCCACTCACCAAGTGTGTCACATGGTGGGGGCTGAACCCGAAACCATGAGGTTGGGAAGCAAGCCTCTTTCCACACAGTCACACCTGTGATGTAAAAGGTATTTTTATAATTAACAGGTAGATCCTTCCATGTAAATGTTGCCTACTGAGAGGGATAAGTGAACTTCGATAATTAAAGTTGCATAATTGGGAATATGTCATGTCTTATTAGCATAAATTTCATTATCTTCCTAAATATGAAGCTATGGCATTTAATTCCTTGTGTCTTGAAGCAAGAAAAACACCATCAGAGTTAAATGGATCAATACAATGTCTCAAGAGGATTTATTATTCGAGTTTTCTGAAAATGGTTGGCACTTATAAATTAGAGGATGCACGTTCACTCTAGATTCTATGAAGAATTTTACTACCAAAATAATGTTCAGTTGTAATTTATCATTATTGCTTTCTGTTGTTGTTGTTGTTATCTTTTGTTTTGTTCCAGTCATTGGACTGTGGCCATGCTGGGGCACCACTATGGAGGGTTTTAGTTGAACAGATCAACCTCAGGACTTAAGAGATTTCTGGATTTTTAAAAATAATTCCGGTATTTCTTCTATCAGTCATTTTTACTGAATTAATAAATTACAAGGATGTAGACAAACCAACATGTCAAAGTGTGAGGAAGGACAAACACTCTCACGCGCACACGTGAACACACACATGCACACACACACACATACACACAGTTGGCTTCCACACACACAGTTTCTGTAAACTAAATTCACTCACAAAGCATTGTTTGGTCTGGGCTATAGTAGGAGACACTTGCCCAAGGTACTGTGCAGTGGGACTGAACCCAAAACCACATGATTGTGAAGCAAGGTTCTTAACCACATGAAAACATAGCATTGAGAGTTAAGGAAATCTAAAAGGAAAATATGTCACTTGCATTTTTTTTTAATGATTTGAATCGTTAATCTGTTTTTTTTTTATACAGGCGTGGCTGTCTGGTAAGTAGCTTGCTTACCAGACACATGGTTCTGAGTTCAGTCCCACTGCATGGCACCTTGGACAAGTGTCTTCTGACCAAAGCCTTGTGAGTGGATTTGGTAGACGAAAACTGAAAGAAGCCCATCTTATATATATATGTGTGTTTGTTCCCCCACCTTCACTTGACAACTGATGATGGTGTGCTTACGTCCCCATAACTTAGCAGTTTGACAAAAGAGGCCAATAAAATAAGGACTAGGCTTTCAAAGAATAAATCCTAGGGTTGATTTGCTTGACTAAAGGCGGTGCTCCAGCATGGCTACAGTCAAATGACTGATACAAGTAAAAGAATATATATGCTAGTGTATTTTATAATACATTTATTGATGTGAAGCCAAATGTGATGTTGTCACGTGGTTAGCTAAAGGATGAGGTGAAAAGAGAGAGAAAAGGGTTGTAAGCAGGGAAAAAGGGGATTATCATTATGTTATGCGGTTAAATAGTTGAAGGAAGTGAAAGAGAGAGAAAGACAAGTGTTTAGGACAGGAGTGTGTGGTAGAGATGAAAAAAGAGGCAGAGAGAGAGAGAGAGAGAGTGGATTTGACATATCTATTTACATAGATACGTTGATGGACGGAGGATAGAAAGTTGGCTGGCTAGATACATTGATTATTGAATTGAAGTGAAATGACCATAGTCAGCAAGTAGCAGTCTTCTCCATGTTCCAGCCCAAACATTGTTGCCATGCTGTGGCACTGCTGTAAGTCTGTTTATATCTTGTTGTTATAAGGTTTAAATGTTTATCTGTATTGTCTGAGTTGAAAGATTAATGCAGAGACAGAAAGAAAAAAAATATGGTAGAAAGATAAGTTGGGGGGCAGGTGGCAGGTCTATAGATACATCCATATGTATAGGTGAGTAATAAAAAGCTTCCTTCCAAACGACATGATTCTTGGTTCATTGCACTACATGCCACCTTTGGTAAGTGTCTTCTACTATAGCTTTGGGCTGACCAAAGCCTTGTGAGGGGAATTTGGTATTTGGGAACTGAAAGAAACCTGTCGTGTGTGTGTTGGAAGAGAAATTGATAGGTAAATAGTGGAACTGAAATGAAAAATTAATCTTGATTGGCAAGTAACTTGGGCTGAGCCTTGCTACTAATAAATGTAATGGTGGTGGTGGTGGTGGTGTCAGTAGAGATGTTGACTAAGGTGGTGGAGGCAGGGCAATGGACAGTGAAGCTTTTTGTTTTGTTTTTACACTTTTATATCACCCATCACTTTACGCATGCCCTTAGGTGAATTAATTATTATCTGCTCTGGTCAAAACTTATAAAAACGTAAACAATAACAGATGATACACAAGAGAAACAATGAGAAGGTTTAAGGTTTAAAAGGGACAGTTTTATAGTTTTCTCAATACATATATAAATATAATACTCAATTTATATATATATATATATATAGTCTATGGACTTATAACGATATGTAAAACTGAATCAAAAAATCTCTAGTAAGACGTTTTTTATTGATGTACCAAAAAGAGACCCAGAATGGGTCAAAACATTAGTCGTACCTAATAAAATATTTTACTCATTCCATCTATTTTATTAATATTGTTATATATATATATATATATATATATATATATATATAATCATTACAGATATAGGGTAAAGAATTATTAATTTAATAAATTAATAAATTTACCAAGTAGTTTCGGTATGGAAAAGAGCCATATTCGGTAAAAACTTATACAAAAAGTTTTTTATATAATTATAACAATAATTAAGGTTTAGCAACAAGTTGCTTCACCACATACCGAAAATTTAGAAATTTTCGGTATGTGGTGAAGCAGCTTGTTGCTAAGCCCTTAATTATTGTTTTATATATATATATATATATATAAAATTAGAAAAAAAAACACTTTTTATCAATTCAAAATGAACAATTAAATTACACCATCTAGAAAATTACATATAATAGAAAATTATATACGTTTTTATTATTATTTCTGCAATTTACTTAATCTTTACATTTTATTGTTATTTTAATTTTAACTTTTCTATTATATGTAATTTTCTAGATGGTGTAATTTAATTGGTCATTTTGAATTGATAAAAAGTGTTTTTTTTCTAATTTTATATATATATATTATATTGTGTGAAATTTGATTTAGTATTTCTAAATTGAATTTTTTTTTCCTTGTAAGTTTGGATTTTATTCCCTCAAATAATAAATATATATATATACATGTACATATATAAATCAGGAAAAGTCAGGAGGTATGTGAGAGGTGGATATATTTATTTAACCACTTGATATCTATAAGATTATGGCATTATACTCCTCAGAAAGGGATTACTCTGTGGTATGACAGCCGGGTACACCGAAGAAGGTGTTCATGATAGTCACGGGATTCTATGGATCCATCTATTACACTGCATATTCATGTATGTGTATGTGTGTACATGTGTATATGTATATATATATATATGTTTGTGTGTATGTGTGTGTGTATTTTATATGTATATGTATGTATATATATGTGTATATATGAATATGTGTATGAATATATCATCATTTAACGTCCACTCTCCATGCTGGCACGGGTTAGATGGTTTGACTGGAGCTGATGAGCTGCACCAGGTTCCAGTCTGATTTGGCATGGTTTCTACAGCTGCATGCCTTTCCTAATGCCAACCACTCCAGGTGTGCAACAGGTGCTTTTATGTGCCAATGGCACAGGTGTGATTTACGTGGTACCATCAACGACCACAACTACAATGCCCAGGTGTCATTTACATGACACCAGCAATGACCACAGCTATGATGCATGGCTGCCATTCACATGATCACCACTACCTTTTCCTTTGGCTTGGCAATTCTTCTCATACTCAGCATATCGCCAGAAGTCTCAGTCACTTGTCATCCCACCAAGAGACCCAATATCTGAAGATTATGTTCCAACACCTCCTTCCATGTCTTCCTGGGTCTACCTCTAGCACAGTTTCCCCCCACAGTTAGAGATTAGCACTTCTTTACACAGCTGTCCTCGTCCATCTGTATCACATGACCATATCAACGCAGTTGTCTCTCTTGTACACCATATCTGATTCTTCTTGTGCCCAGCTTTTCTTTCAAGACACTTACACTCTGTTGTACATGCACACTGACATTGTACATCCAGCAAAACACACCAGCTTCATATATATATATATATATATATATGCATAAGAATGTGCATTGTCCGTTTAATTAAAAAGTTCTATATGTGGCTGAAGATTGCTCGACATTTTAAAACTGATGTAATACTTACAGTGTTTAATAAAATAAAGTAGCATGAAACAATTGTATTACACTACCTTGGCTATCCTTGTTGCCTATTTTGATTATGCATATAAATGTATATGCATATATATACATACATGCATATATATATATATATATATTACTATTTCAAAACAGGTCAACATTAGATGTCCCAATATGAAGATCTTTTATGTTCTAGAATTTCTGTGAATGAAGAAAAATTTGTGGTAAACAGAACATATTTGATAGTCATTCTAACAGTATATTGCGAGTCTTCATTAGTCAAGCTATGAATATTATCTCGAGATAAATAATAAAACATTAATAAATTGCTATGTAAGATGTGTTTGTGTTAAACAAAAGGACAGGAGAATAGAGTTTTGAGCGCAATGTATCTGAAATCTGATAAAAACCATAAAATCAGACCAATAATGTAAGAGTAATTCATAGAACTCTTCTAGCTTGATAAACGGCAATCGAATAAAGCAGCAAAGGGCAGGAACTCATAGTCATCAAAACTATAATGAAAAAGTCCAAATAAATTTACAAGTTTGAGCGAATAAATTAAAATAACATAGAAAGAAGAATAAATCTATGTAAATGTGTTTGACCTTCCACTATGTTCCCCTCCTCTCTTTCATATTTTTCACTAAATCTTTTTTTCTTTTTTTCACCCTCATCAATTTTCTCTGTCTGCAGCAAAATTGATAGATATAGTTCATGAGGATGATTTTTTGCATAATAATCTTTAGTTGTATGTCTCCTTGTTTGTTTATTTTATAACTTACAAGACAGACACAATATTAAAATCAATTCATTGAAAAAAAAAAAAAAAATTATTGTTTCTAAATTGATTGAAAGATGAATTCCATTAGAAAAAGAAAATGACAGAACATTATTTCTTTGGTATTGGAAGAAAAGATGAGTGTAACATCTTTTTAGACGGTCTTCATTAGAAGTCTTTCTTGCAGAAAATATTCAATAAATATGAGCTGATCCTTTCTATAATGGAGAATGATAATATTTTTCCTGTATTTTGTAGATTGTGAATAATGCAAAATGTATTACTAATAAACACAATTACAAATTACTTTATATGTTTGTTAATTATTGAATTTCCAGTATCTTTAATTAAATTTCAGTAGGTAGTGTAATGATGAAGCAAAAAGTATAATTCTGTAATGTGAAATGAAGAATTAGCTAATGTATTTCCATAAAATTCTTTAATTTAAGTCTGTTTTTCAATGTTTTCATGAGCTGGGTGAGACTTCAACATTGCATCTTGGCACTTGTCAAGGTCTGTCATCATCCTCTTCGTTAGGTTCACCATCCTCAACTCTTCTTCCAATATTTTCTTTCATATTCTTGTGCAGCCAACTCTTATTATTCTATGTCTGAAAGAAAGAGAATTTTCATATCAGTATATATCATCATCTTAATAATAATAATAATAATCATCATCATCATCATCATCATCATCGTTTAGCGTCCGCTTTCCATGCTAGCATGGGTTGGACGGTTCAACTGGGGTCTGTGAAGCTGGAAGGCTTCATCAGGCCCAGTCAGATCTGGCAGTGTTTCTACGGCTGGATGCCCTTCCTAATGCCAACCACTCTGTGAGTGTAGTGGGTGCTTTTTACATGCCTCCCGCACAGGTGCCAGACAGAGCTGGCAAACGGCCATTAAACGGATGGTGCTTTTATGTGTCACCGGCACGGGGGCCAGGCGAGGCTGGCAACGGACACAAACGGATGGTGCTTTTACGTGCCACCGACACGGGGGCCAGACAGAGCTGGCAAACGGCCACGAGCGGATGGTGCTTTTACGTGTCACTGGCACGGGGGCCAGGCGAGACTGGCAACGAACACGAGCGGATGGTGCTTTTACGTGTCACCGGCATGGGGGCCAGGCGAGGCTGGCAACGAACACGAATGGATGGTGCTTTTATGTGCCATCGACACGGGGGCCAGACAGAGCTGGCAAACAGCCACGAACGGATGGAGCCACAAGGCCTCAAATTTGTGGGAAAAGGACTACTTGACTACATTGACCCCAGTGTTTCACTGGTATTTAATTTATCAACCCTGAAAAGATGAAAGGCAAAGTCGACCTCAGCAAAATTTGAACTCAGAATGTAGTGATGGGCAAAATACTGCTAAGCATTTTGCCCAGCATGCTAACAATTCTGCCAGCTTGCTGCCTTAATAATAATAAAAAGAAGAAGAGGAAGAAGGAGGAGGAGGAGGAGGTTGTCAACTTGAAAACACCTGATTCTCTTAAAACTCTGTCAGAACTGAAATATTACAAATTTAACAGAATCTTAGTTTCCAGAATCTGGTCTTCTTTACCCTCAGTACTCCATTGCTAATCATAAATAATATCCATAGTAAAATGCTGTCACTTGTGGTCGTTGGTTGAGACTTGGAACAGCTTGCATAAAACAGGAAGAATAACATAAATTATAATACTTTCTAATAAAGGCACAAAGCCTGAAATTTTGGTGGGAGGGACTGGTCGATTACATTGACCCAGTGTTTCATTGGTACTTAATTTATCGACCCCTGAAGGCAAGTCAACCCTGGTGGAATTTGAACTCAGAACATAGCAATGGGCAAAATACCACTAAGCATTTTGTCCAGCGTGCTAACAATTCTGCATTTTTCCACTCTAGGGACAATGCCTGAAATTTTGTGGAAGGGGACTAGTTGATTACCTCAACCCCAGTTTTTTATGAGGACTTAATTTATTGATACCAAAAGAATGAAAAGCAAATTTGTCCTTAATAGAATTTGAACCCAGAATGTGAAGATGGATGAAATACTGCTAAGCATTTTGCCCATTGTGCTAATGATTCAGCTAGCTCAATGCTTTGTTGATAATAATATCAATAATAATAATAATAATATCAATAATAATAATAATAATATCAATAATAATAATAATAATAATAATAATAATAATAATAATGGGTTCAAATTTTGACACAAGGCCAGTATTCAACTGATACTTATTTTATCAACCCCAAAAGGATAAAAGGTACAGTTGACCTTGGTGGAATTTGAACTCAGATCATAAAGATTGCTGGAATGCTGTTAAGCATTTTGCCTGGTGTGCAAACGATTCTGCCAGCCTTCTGTCTCAGTAATAATAATTTTACTAATGAATAGCTTACTTTGCTTTCATCTAACTTCTATCTTACAATCAATGAAGAAATAAATTCAATACATATCTGGCAAGTTTCAGTGAGCTCTTTTAATTGAAACAACATGTGCCATCATCATCATCATCATCTGTTTTCCATGCTGGCATGGGTTGGACGATTCGACTGGGGTCTGGGAAGCCAGGAGGCTGCACCAGGCTCCAGTCTACAGCTTGATGCCCTTCCTAACGCCAACCACTCTGAGAACATAGTGGGTGCTTTTTTACATGCCACCAGCACAGGGGCCAGAAATCATTGTATAAATTTCATACATAGTAAAAGGGTTAAATTTGTTCCTTATCATTCAATCAGAAAAGAGTAATGTTGACCTATATTCCTGAATTCCTGTCAACCATGAATTGTAATATTAAAAGATGACTTTCTAGAGAAATGTGTTTGTTACTGGCAAATCATTCTCATATTCGAGATAAATATCATTGCTTACACTTCAGCGGGAAAAAAGGCTTTAAATTCAGCTAGGACAACAATCTTGTACTTGATATTGTTGTGCAAAGTTTAAAGTAGATTGGTTAAATTTAGCGTTAGCATCTGATATTTCTTAGAGTATCAGTTTTGATATCATTCTATTCTCTTATATCTCCTTATATTATTGTAATGTACATTAGAAATCAGTCAATCCATGAGAGGAAATTTATAGCTTATTGTTGCCACTAATGATATTTTTAATGTCTGTTTTACAGATATCCGCACATATTTGTGAAATCCATTAAGCTTACTCTCTCTTTCTGAAATTAGTGCTATCTTCTCTTCTTCCTTTTATTTTAAGTTTTGACAACACCTAGAAAAGATTTTCTTTTTATTCTCTTTATTCATTTAGTTCTTATGCCAAACATTCCTTATTCTTCACAAAATACCTATAGCTCTTTATAGGTAATGACCAAGAAAAATGTTAACTGTTCTTTTGTGCTGTAATAAAATAATTATATTTTTAAAAATATACTGATAGTAATAATAATAATAATAATAATAATAATAATAATAATAATAATAGTAACCCTTTGTACTATAAGCACAAGGTCTGAAATTTTGTGGGAGGAGAACAGTTGATTACATCATCCCCAGTGCATAATGGGGAATTAATTCATCCACATTGAAAGGATGAGAGACAAAGTTGACCTCAGTGAAATTTGCATAATAATAATAATAATAATAATAATAATATTCTGCTCACTATCACAGAATTGCTAGTCAATAGCTTGACTGTCACCAGCTGAGCATGTCCCTTCTTAACTGACAATATATGCTTCTCTGATCATGAGAAGTAGTTGGGGAGCATCATAGCCATATGTTGAAGGGAGTTCTTTGGGGTTTGAGTAATTCATCTCTAGAAACATGGGTGTTGCGTTCATCATCCTTAAACAATCCTTATTCAGAGACCTTTTGAGCAGGATAGGCTACTCAACCTGAAAAAAATTCTAACTAGGCCCCCACCTACCTGAAGGTCATGCACTGTTTATCTTGATATAGGATCATCATGCCCTGCACATATAGTAGTGGTGCATGTGCCTGGCAGATCCTTATCAGACAAGTAGTCATGGTGGGTATATTGGGCTTTGTATAGCTACACTCAGTGTCACTTTGATGACATTCACTGCTCTCTCACTCAATAATAATAATAATAATAATGATGATGATGATAATAATATCATTAAAACATTATCAACTTGAAAACACTTGTTTCTCTTAAAACTCTGTCAAAACTGAAATATTTCAAATGTAACAGACTCTTTGTTCTCAGATTCTGGCCTTCTTCACGTAAGCTGTATTATTGCTAATCATAAATAACGTTCATAGTAAAACGTCTGGTTTACTGTTACTCGTGGTCTTTGGTTATGACTTGGAACAGCTTGTATACAACAAAGCAAGAATGGTATTAATAATATTAATGAGGATTTCTAGTACTGGCTCAAGGTCACATATTTTGTCCAGTCAATTAAATTGACCTCTAACTTCAATACTTGTCTGATACTAATTTTATTAACCCCAGACAAATAAAAAGCTGGTTTTGTATCCCAAATGTAAAAAGGAACACGTCCAGTTCTTTACAGATTCTACCAGCTTCTTTGAAATAATTCCATTATTACTATCGTCATCACTGTTGTTGTCATCAAACTGACCATTCTTTGTAGACCAATGGGCAAAATGTCTTGTAAGCGTGTGTGCATGTGTGTGTGTGTGTGTGTGTGTGTGTGTAGTTCAAATATTGCCAGCATCAACAATTTACAATCATTTGTTGTTTTTGTTGCATGAAATGCTAATCATTTGGTAATCTGTTGAAGATAATTTCAATAAGTAATTAATTCAAGTTGTTAATTTCTTTGTAGAGTCCCTGTGAGGTGTCTGTTGAGACTTGGTGCGATGTCTGTTAGGATAGGACATAGTGTGTATTGAAGCACAAAGTGGCATCCACTGGGAAATGACGTGGTGTCTACGGGAACATACTTTTGATCAATTGGAGCAGAGTTTGGTATATACTGAGTCAAAATAATGAGTTAATGGCAGCACGGGGTTGAGCTTGTTGGAGAACCAAGCATTGTTTATCGAGGCACAGTACGGAATGTATTAGAGTATGATGTGGGGATCCATGGTGGCACAGTGTGCAGTTTATTTTGATGTAAAACAAAATATGAGATTTTATTTTCTTCTTTTTAAATAACAATGAATTGCTTTAGTTATTTAGAAAAAAGCTATATTCAATAAACGTTTCTGAAATGTAACTGCTTTAATATGTTTAATAAGCACAATTATTATAGTATCCGTATCCAGGAACAAATAGCATCAGCTGTAACCATACACAAAAGTATAATAATAACAGGATATTAATTTACAATATGTTCCTTACATTTTATCATCATCATCATCTTTATTATTATTATTATTATTATTATTATTATTATTATATTATTATTATTATTATTATTATTATTATAATATGTATAATAACTATGGCAGTTATACATACAGAAAAAAGTGCAATTATCATGACAGCTTGGAAATTAAATAGAGTTAGTTGATAATTCCTTAGCTTTTACAAAACTCTGTAAATTACGATAATTAATAGTTACCATATTAAAAAATTATAATAAACAAAACAGAAAATAGTGTATTTTCTATATTTATAAAGACTCATGTTATATGGTATAGTGCATTAGCATATTTCGGATAGGTCTGTGTTTAGTTGAAACCCAATCCAATTACCTTTAGGAATATATTCTTGTATAACCATTCCATTCATTCTCTCTTTCTCATTAATTATATTAATTTGCATCTATAGAAGAGAACAAATATTTCCCTTACTGAATAGAATTTAATGAATACCATTAAACTAGGTTTCATTTACTGTGCAGTAATATAAGCAAGTGAATATCTCTGTGTTGCTGTTTTAATAACAGTGATATAATTCTACACAAATTCCTGATACAACCACTTCGTTTACCAAGAAATTGTTCCAGATTGTGTTTTTTTGTTTGGTTGTTTTTTTCGTTTTGTTTTTTTTTTCTTGTTTGTTATTGCTGAAAAATGAATATGACATAATTTTAGGAGAAAAGAACATGAAGACATGTTAGGTTAGCATCAGAACAGAAAATATGTTTTGTACTTTATTTTATTCAAGAAAGTTTTTGTCTAATTTTATAAGAGCTTAAGCAGAAAGAAGGAACATTGTAAACAGGTACACAGACAGACGAACACACACACACACACACACCACACACACACACTGATTGTGAACGTATCCTGCCATTTTTTCTATTTTGTGTTCTTCAACATATATGTGTGTGTGTGTGTGAGAGAGAAAGAGAGAGAGAGACGATGGTAAATATTTCTCACCCTTTCGTCCCCTTTCTCTTTCTCTGTCTCTCTCTCTGACTGTGTGTCTGCTTTTACAATGTTAGTTAGATGTGATGTACCATTCCTTACTTTCCACAGCAGAATCATAAAAATCCTGAATGCTTTTTATAGAAGAACATTTATTACAGAACTGCAATACGTTATATTTTATAAAGGACACACTTACCAAAACAAATTTCCTATCAATAGAAGTTTTATTTCATTCTATATGGGCATACATATATCATGCGTGTGTGTGTGGGTGGGTATGTGAGTGCATGTGTGCGTGTATACAAAGTAATGAGATGTCAAGTGGTTTGAGATGATAAACAGAATAAATTTACTCTGTCCTGTAAGTATACGGAAGCTCTATGATTATGTGTCTGTCTCCATCTCTCTTGTGTTTCATTTCTCTCTTTCAGTCTGCCTGTTTTTCTCTTTATCTAACTCCTCTCTCTCTCTCTCTCTCTCTCTCTATATATATATATATATATACACACACACACACACACACATGTATTGCATTATGTATGTGTATGTATATGTATGTGTGAGCGTGTGTGCATATAAATAGATTGGTTTAGGTATTGCAAGGTTGAATGGTTAAGATGTTCCTTTCAGCTTCATGACTTCCTGGATTTGATCTTATTGCATGACCTCTTGGACAAGTGACCTTTTCTCTAGCTTTTGTTAGTCCATGTCTTGCGAATGGTATAGGATTGATGGGAAATGTGTCAAAGTTCACTGGGTGGCATGAACAAGTAGTTCAAAGTCTAGCCATACCACACTGGATTCTACTGATTCTGCCGGAGAGTAATATTAAAGAAATATGGATCTGTCAAATACTCAACCACACTAATGAAAATGGCTGAGAATTCTATAGAGTAAGTTGATGAAGGAATGGAAACTTTATGGTTAGAAATAATCCTTTCTACTCAAGGCACAAGGCCTGAAATTTGGGGGGAGGGGAACTTAATTTATTGACCCCAAAAAGATGAAAGGCAAAGTTGACTTCAATGGAATTTGAACTCAAAACATGAAGATATATGAAATACTGCTAAGCATTTTGCCTGGCGCACTAATGATTCTGCCAGTTTGCTACCTTAAATAATAATAATAATAATAATAATAATAAAGTGTGTGTGCAGGAGTGGTTGTGTGGTAAGTAGCTTGCTTACCAACCACATGGTTCTGAGTTCAGTCCCACTGCATGGCACTTTGGGCAAGTGTCTTCTACTATAGCCTTGGGCCGACCAAGGCTTTGTGAGTGAATTTGGTAGACGGAATCTGAAAGAAGCCCGTCATATATATGTATATGTACATATATGTGTGTGTGTGTTTGTGTGTCTGTGTTTGTTCCCCCCCACCCACCCGCAACATTGCTTGACAACTGATGCTGGTGTGTTTATGTCCCTGTAACTTAGCAGTTCGGCAAGAGAGACCTATAGAATAAGTACTAGGCTTATAAAGAATAATTCCTGGGGTCGATTTCCTCGACTAAAGGCAGTGCTCCAGCATGGCCACAGTCAAATGACTGAAACAATTAAAAGAGTAAAGAGTATGTAAAGCAAAGCAAAACTAAACTAAACTTTATCAATGATAAATAATGTTTATAATTCAAAATTATCAGTTTGTATTTTATTTCAAGCTGATTCCAATCCTCAGAGGTATTATTGTCTATATTTGTTCATGGTTATTACGGCAGCCTGATATTTCCAAAGTCATTAAAAATTGGCTATTAATCTTTTGACCAGGAAAGTGATATATCAGTACAGATAATTTGCATTTCTGATTGATTTCAAAAGTTTGATTGTTTGAAGTTAGCAAAAAATATTATTGACATCATATATGTTTGTATTTAATTGTCTGTGCATACACAGACACATCGGTACATATTACGGTAACTCTGCTGCTTCCAAGAGTTTAAATAATCAGTTTTCTGTTTTATTTTCGTTTTGGTTTAGCAAAGGTTGGAATAATTTTTGTGTTAGTGAGTTTATGGAAATCATACAGGTTGGAGAGGGGGGTGATTTCAGATGAAATGGCTTTAAAGCAAATATATTTTCAATGACTGGTAAATGAGTGTAATATAAATGTGTGTGTGTGTGTGTATGTACTATATGTACACAGACATATATATATATCTACATACAGGGCTTGGACAAAATAACGAAATTACCTCATTAACTAAAAGTTCTATTAGTTAATAAATAGTTTGTTCACCTACGATGTCAATCACAGCTTTAATATGTCAAAGAATTGACTCATCCAGGTTCTGAATGGTTGTTATGGGAATTTGGAGTCATTCATCAAGTAAAACCTGCTTCAGCTCTTTGATGGAGGGAATCAATTCTTCACTTGCTGCTTCGAAATGTGCAATAAATGTTTGATTATATTGAGATTCAGTGATTGTGGGGGCCAGTCCTAGAAGTCGACTTCACTTTTGTGCTCTCCATACCGATTTTGAATGACTTTAGCTGTAAGTTATCAATTTGGAAGATTGCACTGCTATCAAGGAACAATTTTTACTCTAGGTTAGACATGATCTGCAAATATACTCATATAATCTTTGACTCTACCTTACAGAATAATTAAAAGGCCAAGTAAATTCTGTAATATGGCTGTTCAAATTATCACAGAGCCCCCTTCTGTATTTCACAGTAGGGGCCAAACAGTCAGGGCTGAACACGTCTTTGGGCTGTCTCTAGACATCAACTCACCCAAAGTGGGGAAAATGGGTGAATGATGATTCATTAGAACAAATGACATTGTGCTTTAGAGTCGTTGATCACTTCTGATAGTCTAGGAACCATTTTTTCCCACTTATCAACATTTATGATGGACAGAAAAAGTTTAGTGATTGCATCCCTGATTTGGTATCCAGTTTTATGGAGCTCATCATTGACAAAGGGTTTGCAAGGCGTCAGTTTAGCTCTACTGTTATTTTTGCTGCAGTTGTTGAACTGTTTCCCAACAAAATACATTTGACTCTCCTGTTGCCCCTCTCTGCAAGCTTTGCCTTTCATCCAGACTTATGATTGCCCAGAACTGGTTTTACTTTGATTTTAGAATGCCAACATGATTTCAAAGACTGTACTTTTCAAAACATTAAACAATTCAGCAGTTTTAATGACTGAAGCTGCAGCATTTCTTGCTCCAGCAATTCGTTCTCTCTGGAAGTCAGATAAGTCATGCATCTTAACTTATTTAAACATAAATATATGCCAAAAAACAAGAAGAGTCTATATCTTGAAGTACAATACATACATAAGTATACACAAACTAGAACTGTTTTGAATTTGCTATATTACCAAAAGAAAAATAATTAATTAAAAATAGTGTTTTCATTAATTTGTCCACCTTCTGTACACACACACACACACACACACGTATATGTATATATATATATTTATATTAACGTCATGACAGAATAGAATATTGAAAAGCTGTAATTTTATTCTGTCCAATGCTGTTATGAGGTTGAAAATATTCCGCCAAATTATCTCAGTAATGCTATTTTGAAATTCACAAATGACCCAAGGCTTGACTCCAGAGTCATATACTCTCTACAAAAATCGAACTCACACAACAACATAGTACTCAGCATTTTTTACTTCAGTGGTTCTGCCTTATTCCAAAAAATGAATGTTGATTCCAAAAAGCGAAACAGACCTCATAACATTCAGGTAGCGCTTACACAAAATTCCTTCAAGAAATACCCTACAAACTATCAGTTTCCAGACACTTTACAGCAAACAACAACTTCTTTCTAGAATGGACTCTGATATTCTGAGTCATGAAATAAAAAGCTACCCAAACCTATCTAAATTACACAAAAATATATATCCAGTTTTACATAGTTACAACTGGTATATATATTTGTGTGGAGCATGTAGATATATAAGTATGTGTATATATATATATATATATATATATATGAACATGTGTGTGTGTTAGTGTGATTCATGAGATAGCAACAATAATTCTTTATTTGCATAAATAAAATTTATCATGCAAAAACTTGTTGGGTGAAAACATCATCCACATTTCTGGAGCCTTAGTACCACTGATACGTCAAGTATAAAATTTCAGCTGACCTTGTCAAGTCACTGGATCTTTCCTTACTTTTTTCATGGCATTTGATTTGTTTTGATTTATATGCACAAACATATATAAATATACATACAAACATTACATATGTGTGTGTGTGTGGTGTGTGTGTGTGTGTGTGTGTGTGTGTGTCGTTTCTCCTTACTTCCAATCTTGTTTTGCCCCATTTCTATTGTATTATTGTTATGTACAACTTTTCTAACATTTCATTGTTTATAATTTGTGAATGCTAATAACGATATTGTTCCTCTGAGGTTTCTTGCCCTAAGCAAAAATGATGTGTCTTTGTAAAATTTAAAAGAGTTCCAGTGATGTCAATTATTTTCACTGTTTCCTATTCTGAATAAGGTTAAATATAATTCTTCAACCAATATCCAGTTTGTTTGCCTTCTATACATCTCCATCTATTGTTAGACAAGGTGTTCATTATTTATCTTTACCACTGCCACGTTGTCTAGATGTGTAGCATGCAGCCAATGAAGTTCCTCTCTGTTGTCCAAGTTATCCATGTTTCACATTTTTTTCTGAATTCTCCAAATTGCAAAAATAACTTATGGACACCCTGTACTTCCCATTTTGCTGGTGTTATCGGGTGGTTAAAATCTGTGCTGGAGTTCTGTGAAACAAAGTTGCATAGAAACACTGCTAGGGTTGCCCTCATTCCAAATAAGTATCATTTGCAGAGGAAGGCCACCCACCTTACAGCCCTAAGTATATAAGCCAGGCAACCATACTACCACACACAGAAATTCACATTTATTCATACACACACACACACACGAAGGAGTGCTTATATATAAGTGTGTGAACATATACTAATAAATGGGAATTTCTGTGTGTCTGTATAGCTTTCTACATGCATACACACATATTTTATATGCAGTACATATATTTATTGTATGTGTGTGTGTGCATGCATCCACACACACACACACACACATACATTCATTAATTTAACACAAATTAATGTTTATTTACTTTTCATTACTTTCAATTTCCCTCTGATGTGATAATACTTTTTTGGCGATCAACATTCATCTGTGAAGGATGGTATCACAAAGTGCAATTCAATACCATATCCACCAACTCCAGAGCTCCCACTGTTGTTGTTTGTTGTTGTTGTACATTCTTAGTAACAAGTAATTAGGATGGTTATCAACTGTTCCCAGCCATAAAGAGCCATATCTGCCAGGATACAGCGCTAACTAATTATTACCAAAAACCCTAGCCATAATAAAATGTTAATGATGTTTTCACCTATTTTTTTCTTCTTCATTAATTTCTTATCAGCTTCTGTTATTATTATTATAATTATTATTATTATTATTATTATTATTATCATTATTATTACTATTATTATTATTATTATTATTATTATTATTATTATTATTATTATTATTATTATCATCATCATCATCATCATTATTACTATTATTATTATTATTCATTTTTTATTGAGCGAATCTAGTCATAAATTAAACATAAAATGCAGCTAGTCAGTGTAAACTGGTTTCACTGATCAAAAACAAAAACAAGACAAAACAAATCACATGCATTGAAAGTCAAATTTATAGCAAGACTGCTAAAATAATACCCTGGTTAGAAATGTCTGTATTCATACTCCATCATATTAAATTGCAGCATACAAATACACTGCATCAGTGCACTGTGATACATGCATGTTAATGCAGCATATCTGCACCCACTTGAAAGTGTGCTCAATATACTCGTATTACATGAGTGCAGATTTTTATGCCTGTGCAGCTTGCTAATTGCTTTAGTAATTTATGTCTAATTAGTTATATCTAAGGAATTCTATCAACTTTGCTACTGCTATTACAATCACTGTTACTGCTGCCACATGTATACATACGTTGTCATCATCATCATCATCTTTTTAACGTCTACTTTTCCACGTTTGCATGGGTCAGATGGATTTCTCTATGGCCAGATACCCTTCCTGTTGCTAACCCTTACCTATTTCCCAGCAACGTAATATGTCCCCGTGAATGGATATGCTTGTATGGAAGGATGGAGGAAATGAAGGCTGCTGTTTGCATGATAGTAGTACTTCTTTACAACAGATGTATGATATCAAGACGTGTGATATCAAGACAAACACTCACATATACCTCCTTGCACACACACACACACACATGCATGCAAACATATATACATATACTTACACACACATGCATATATAAGTTATACATTTGTATAAATATATATGTATTTATCATCATCATCATCATCTGTAGAAAACAATGATGATGAGATATATATATATCTACACATCATCTCTCTCTCCCTTTCTCTCTCTCTCTCTTTCTCTCTCTCTCTCTCTCTCTCTGTATGTCTATATATATATACATATATATATTATGTCTATTTGTCTATATGTATGTGTGTATGCATGCTCACACACATGCATACAAATATGATGTGCATCTTTCAGTTTCCATCTACTAAATCCACTCACAAGGCATGGGTTACCTTGGGGTATAGTAGAAGACACTTGCCAGAGGAGGCCACAGAATGGAACTGAACCCAAGACCACATGACTGGGAAGTAACCTTCTTAACCAGTTAGCTATGTCTGTGCTTATCCATACCAACATAATTAATCTGACTGTGCATCACCGCATAAATCAACAGCCAATGATGAAGTGTGTAAAAGTCTGAACCATTGCAATTGAATTCTAACTAATCTTTTAAATAATGGATGATTGTTGACAAGTTACATCTGGAAACCTTAGGATCTGGTTGTTGCAGGAGCACAGAAACAGAAATTGACTCCTAATGGTAGGGTTGGGGGTGTATGCTATGTAAACATATCTTGCCATGGCATATGACATGTATATTGATGTTTTACCAAATTGGAACAAGGCTTGAAACTGGAAATCCTACTACTAGTAATGATTTCAAGGATTCTTTTCTTTTCTGTAATATAAAGGCTGAAACCGAAATTTCAAAACTGCTGACCTTGAGAATTGCTGGACAGTGGAGTGATTCAGTGTCTGCTGCTGCTGCTACTACTACTACTATTTACTACCAACAATAGCAACAACGATGAGTTAATGTGGGTGGCCTTTACATGGTCACTCAACCTGCAAGAAAGAGCAACCAATTCTCCTCCCACCCTAATCTTATGTTGCTATCTTAAAACAGGAAGGCTATATCGATATAATGTTGCCTGGATACACTATTTCCTTGGAATGTCTTTGATCATAAGTCTGCTAACTAAATCAGAGTTTAACACCAACATCAACAACATGAATGCTGATATCTTATTTTGGCATACTGCCACAATTTTGTCTGAGAATGGATATAGATGATTGAATATGAAGGCATGAAAGACAAAGTGAATTGCAACTCACAACAACATTAATGATAATAATAATAATAATAATAATAATAATGATAATATGATGATGATGATGATGATAACAATAACAACAATAATAATAATATGATGATGATGATAATAATAATGGTTACTGATTTAAGCACAAGGCACAATTTTAAGGGGGAGAGCGTAATCAATAATAATAATTGTTTCAAATTTTGGATCAAGGCCAGCAGTTTTGATGGGAGGATGTTAGTCAATACCATTGAAACCAGTACACAACTGGTACTTTATTTCATTGACTCTGAAGTGATGAAGGGTAAAGTTGACCCAGGCAGAATTTCAAGTCAGAATGCAAGGAACTGAAAGAAACACCACAAGGCATATATTGCAGTGCTATAATGATTTGTTTCAAACTTTGGCGCAAGGTCAGAAGGAGTGTGTCAGTTACCTCGACCCCAATACTCAACTGGTATTTATTTTATCAACTACCAAAAACAAGAAAGGCAAAGTCAACCTCGGTGGAATTTGAACTTAGAGCATAAAGGAAGAACACAGCAAAACGTCTCATCCCATACAGTAGCAACTCCGACAGCCCCTGATGATGACGACAATGCTGCTCCTGCTAAATTGGTGGTGATATTATTAGATTGTATTATTTGGTGTGAGCAGCCATTTGTAGTAACTGAGCATTATTTTAACTATTCCTCATTTTATGAGTATTTGATGGTCTGGAAATTCTAACTAAATATATATTGCCTGTTAGAATCATCTTTCAATGCAGTAGATTTAATATACTTTAATTTTAAAGGAATTGGGTTGTATTGTTTGCCATGAAGTAGCTATTTCATTCTATGATCAGTTTTGATATAACTTAAATGAAACCAAAGTATAATGGCTTCTGATCCTCTGAATTGGCTGATTTGATGCCACTACCTCTAAGGTAGCCATGACCCACTGATCCTACTTCCCTCTTGTCAAACTTGTTGCATCCTAACTCCTCAGACCCCACACTAACCATATACCCAATCCTTTCTCCCCAGAATGTAGACCATCTGGAATTTCCTCTCTCCAAATGTCTTTCTTGCAATCATTGACTTAGAACAGTTTAAACAGAACAAGTAACATCCTCGTGCTCATTGTTCTGTGAGGCTCTGCAAAAGGTTATGGGCACTGCCCCTTTCTTGAGACTTGGCAACTAACAAAACAGAAAGGAAAAGAGATTTTTGAGATTTTCAAATAACGATTGACTGGGTGAAATTGAAACCCTCAAGTAAAACAATTGGCCTTAAGGTTGAAAATACTCAATATTGGCCCTGCATTCTTTGACCTAATATGGTGACATTTAGTTGTGTATTTTCATGAGTATTAAAAATGAAGCACTGCTTGGTATGCTGATATTCAGAGCACACAAAACCAGAATACACACAGACATATATATCTGTGTATTTGTGTGTGTGTGTGTGAGTGTGTGTGTGTATGTGTGTGTGTGTGTGTGTGTGTGTGCATAGGCGGCCAGTATGGCTGCTTTGTAAGAAGTTTGCTTCTTACTAGTCTCATGGTTCCTGGTTCAGTCCCACTACATAGCAGCTTGGATAAGTGTCTTCTGTGAAAGCCTCAAACTCTACCAATGGATTTGGTAAAGAGAAACTGCAAGAAGCCCATGTGTGTGAGTGTGTCTTTGTGTCTGTTTGTCCCTCACCACTGCTTGACAGCCAGTGTTGACAACAGTTCTACAAAAGAGCCTGATAAAATAAGTACCAAGCTGTACACAAAAAGTTTTTAAATACTGGGTTGGATTCTACCAGGTGGTGCTCCAGAATGGCAACGATCTAATGACTGCAGCCATGCTAGGCTACTGTATGGAATAATTTTATTTAAACAAATTTACATCCAGATAAACAAATAGCAATAGGTGGGTTGTGGTTCACTGCAACTGTTTCATATGTGTTTTTATTGGTGAACAGAAGTGAGACATCATGCAAAAGAAAACCATTTATACACATACTTCAGCTTCTCCAGATCACCTACACACCATTGTAATCAAATGACCCTTGTCATATTTTTGTTTATTCCTATTCTTGTTATTTCTGTAACATCTCAACCCTTTTGTTACCAACCTGGCTGAAACCGGCTCTGGCACTGAGTACAAATGTCTTGTTTTCATAATTTTCGAATGAAAATCTTCCACGAAACCTTAGTCACAGTTTATGTTCCTAATACTAGCTGAATGATAACTAAGTTATTTTACTAAATTCTTTGTTATTTTTAAATTGAAAGAAACACAGAGCACCTCAAAATAAATACAGTAACGAAAGGGTTAAACTGGCCATCACCTTCTAAAGATACCGGATAGTATTATTTTCCTCTCTCCTGTCCAACACACTGTTATTCACCCCTGTACTGACCGACACCAACACAAAATGACCGCAGAGCAAATCACACTCAATTCTCTCAATACTCCAGTCTAGCTGACCGTCAAAGAATGCCACATTGCTTTTAGCTAGAATCCCACTGAGCAACGTTTTGGAGAAGTGTCTATTTTAGCTTCAGATTGTGCGAGTGGAATCTGGGAGACAAAAATTGTGCAGTTGTGTGTGTTCGTGTATGCAATTCTGTGCACCATTGCATTTATATTAGTGAAGGATATAAACAAGATAAAGGAAACAGAGAAAAACCAGGGGTTTGTGAACAAAGGTCATTAGCATTATTTGTTCTGCATTGAGTTACTGGCACTCCCTCATTGCTCTCACTGTCCAGTCAGTTAGTGATCAGCACTTCTGGGAGAAAATGCAATCCTTGACAGTACAAGACACTGTGATATAAATTTTAAAATGAAATAAAATTGAAACCATGGCCACCACCACTACTACTACTACTACTGATGTTACTACTCAGGCTTAATAAATAGAAAATTGAGCATGCACACATATGAAGATACATGCCCCCACACACACACACAAACATGCATGTAAATTAAAAAGCATATATATATGCACGCACACAGTGCGAGGAGAGGGAAAAAATGTCAGTTTGGTGATAATCTCATTAAAAATACATGTATGTATCTATGTGATTTGAAAAACATCCTGCTTCAATTGAAATTTGTGTGACAAAAAGAGAATTTCATATTAAAATTACATTATTCACTTCTCCATTGCTGACACAATGCTGTTAATATGGATTTTCGGTAATCACTTCCTCTCAGAGAATCTCTCAGAAAATAACTATTTGCATATTGTCATATCCCTTTGTAATTTGAATGTGTGAAGGGAAGTAATACTCATACCAAACATCATAAATAATGGTTTGTTTTGTTTTGTTTTTTTATTCTTTCCTGGCTATGATATGAGTGTGTAAAGAGATACAAATATTTGCTTACATTCACATAGTCAAATATTCATAAACACACACTCCTGCTGCTATTTCCATTTATTTATTTATTCATTTACTCATTTATTTACTTATTTTTACTCTTACGTGTACACATAACTTCATATTCACAGATATGGACACATGCTGAGATAAATACATACGCCACATGTACACACATGAGCATGCTCACCCACACACACACACACATGCACACACTCGTACACTGGTACACCCACCTTCTCTCTCACTCTCTCTTTCTTTCTCCTGGATTTCTTGTACAACCGTATAACCATATCATTTTTCTCTTATCCTGCATCTGACAATAATTCTTCATCTTCTTTCTGTCTTGTGGAAGCATATTTTAGTGATAACACAAGATTAGCCAGTAATTTGATCTCCTGAAACTGAAGCCAGGCAATATTTCTTATCACTTTTATTGTAGACCTATCTAGGTAAAACAAAAGCAAAACAACTACAAATAAAACAAAATAAATACATCATAGACAGTAATTTAGAGGTTAATGTAAACCTTTTGAGAAGCTTTATGGAAGTTACTATCCCATTAGTATTATTAGTATTATTACTATTATTGTTGCTATTATTATTATTATTATTATTATTATTACTATTACTATTATTATCATCTTCATTATTATTATTATTATTATCATCATCATTATTGTTATTATTACTACTACTACTACTACTACTACCATCATCATCATCATCATCATCATCATCATCATCATCATCATCATCATCATCATTATTATTATTATTATTATTATTATTATTATTATATTATTATTATTGTTATTATTACTATTATCATCATCTTCATTATTATTATTATTATTAGTTTGGTGTGGGTGTGTGATTTTTTGTTTTTGTTTTTTGTCGAATTATCACAAGTGGAATCTTAAGCTTAAAGGAGTTTAAAAAGTTGCGTCGCTGCATGTTGTAAAATAGTTTTTTATTAGTCAAGATAGCGTGTCAAGATTTCTTGCTTTATCATGTGGTTTATTGTTTGACTTAAAAGATTATTTGGTTTTGTTCTTCTTGTTGTATTCATGGGATAATGTGTGTTTGTACTAGTTTAATAATGTGAGTAATATCTCTAGTTTTCAAAATCTCTCTCACTATATATATATGTGTGTGTTAGTTTATGTAATACATAAGTGCTACATATACTTTATATATATATATATATATATATATACACACACACACACACACACTTATATATCATAAATATATATATATATATACACACACTTATATATCATAAATGGTGTGTTACGTCCTCGTAACTTAGCAGTTTGGCAAAAGAGACCATTTGAATAAGTACTAGGCTTGCAAGGAATATAGATCTATGATTGATTTCTTCAACTAAAACCCTTTAAACTGGTGCCCTAGCATGGCCAAAATCAAATGATTGAACAAGTAAAAGAATATTATATATATGTATATATATATGTATAATATATACATATATATATATATATATATATTATATATATATATATATATATAATATATATATATATATATATATATATATATATATATATATATGCATTATACCTACATATATAATGTATATATGTGTGTGTATATATATATGATGTATTTAATGCAGAAAGTATATATATAATTTATATTTGTGTGTGGGTGCATATGTGTGTCTTAGAATATGCTAGAATATCTGATGCTCTGATTCATCTACACTTAACAGAATCTATCTATCTACCTACCTACCTACCTACCTACCTACCTACCTACCTTGCCCTCTGTCTATCTATCTATCTATCTATCTATCTATCTATCTATCTATCTAATTCTTCAAGACTTTCAAAATATTCTCTCTCTCCTCTCTCTCTCTCTCTTTCTCTTTATCAATGTCTTTCTCTCTCTCTTTCTCTATTTCTCTTTCTCAATGTCTTTTTCTCTATCTTTCCTGCCCACTTCCAGTCTTCCTCCTTCCTTCTTTCTTTTTGTCTTTCTTTCGTTTCTCCTTTCCTTCTTTCTTTCTTTCTTTCCTTCTTTCTCCTCTTGTGTGCTTTGGCTGTGTTTCAGTTTGCTGTTATGAAACAAAATAAGTTTGTATTTCATGTATGTATATTCAAGTGGCTGTGAGAATCCAAAATGAAAATTAGATACCTGTATGCACACACACACACACACACACACACACACCACACTTACTCCCCCTCACACATACACACACATTTATACGCACAAATACATAGACATCCTACACTGCATCCAAAGAATGACTCCTAAATGAAGTTGGCCACCTCCACCACCACCACCATCTTCTGCTCTACTTTCCTCTCTCAGCCAGTTCTACAACTGCCATAATGACCTCTGCTCCTGAAAGCTCTTGAATCACCCCCCCTCTCTACTCAACTCCTTTTCATTCACTCATCACCCATATTGTGTTCATCCCTCCCAACACCACCACCACCATTTAATACCACTCTACCCAATCCTTCCTGCTCAGACTGACAACCCTCTGGAATAGCATTTTTTTTTCTGCAGTCATCAACTAGAATAGAAAGGGCAGGGATCAGCCCCTTCTTTCAGACCGAGGGAATAAAAAGACAAAAAACAAGTCATTTGCATGTGTGCAGACACAACACACACACACACACTCACCCAAATACACCAATACAAACCTACTTAGAAGAATCTATCTATCTATCATCATCATTATCGTTTAACGTCCGTTTTTCCATGCTGGCATGGGTTGGACAGTGTGACTGAGGACTGGTAAGCCAGGAGTCTGCACCAGGTTCCAATCTGATCATGTGTATGCATATGTGCTACATTGTGTGTGTTTTTGTGTGTGTGTGTGTATGTGTGTGTGTATATATTTTGTCTTATTCATAAGAAAGCTATTTTCTCTGAAATACTAAAGAAACACATTTCTATAATCCTAGGATATGTTATTTCTGGGTTATATTTGGCACCTTTTTGCATTATTCAACTCTTTCCTTCCACCATGAACACACACACTCTGTCTGTCTGTCTCTTTCTCGCTGTGCACAGCCACACCAACAAACACGCCGAAGCATACAGCAACACCCATTCACACACACACACACACACACACTCATGAAATGACATATTCATACTATTTTAGTTTTTATTCTACTTCCAGTCATTGGACTATGGCCATGCTGGAGCATGTCCATGAAGGGTTTAGTCAACCAAATGACAACACTAATCTATAATTTGTGCCTGATTCTCATTCTATCCTTCTTTTTTTTTGTTTTGCTGAACCACTAAGTTACAAGAATGTAAACAATCCAACACCAGCTTTCCAGTGGTGAGTAACAAACACGATAACTAACACACACACAGACACACACACACGTGTTCTTTTGTTGCCCTATCGATTTGCACATTGCAAATACTCAGAGTAGTCACAAATCCATTCGTCTTTGAATAAATAAACTCTACAGCACATATTGAGTACACTTTTCCTCATTTGTAAAACCATACACATGTTTGTGAGTATACATTTACAGATATGCTTATATATATATATATATATATATATATATATATATATATATATATATGCGTACATATATATTTTTGTGTGTTTGTGTGCATATGTGGTTGTATTTGTGTGTGTGTGTGTGTGTGTGTATTTGTAAATTGCCTTCCTGTTTTATCACAAGCTAATGGACAGTTCTAAAATAAATATTCTCTAAGTATGGACTGTTAAAATGGTTCCATCTTAAAACAGACACCTAAGAAAACCATTCCATTTCTAATTTATGTTTCTATTCTACAGTCAGAAATACACTTCATTTACATTGCTCACATAAATGCATCCACTTAAAAGTTCTAATTAATTAACTTTTTTTTTATATATATTTATTTTAAGTATGCCAACGGTGATATTAAAAAGGAATTTTATTCGAAATTCAAAAATCAAAAAGAAACCATTTCCTTTACAATATGTAATGAAGTTTATTAAAAAAAATAAATGGAATGAAATGATTGAAATATGATATAGAAAAAAATATGCATTATGCTTCCTTATTATATGATTAAATTGAAATTTAATTTAATCCAATTAGACAATGTCATTTGCTGGATAAAATGAAATCTAATATCATCTCTAAATTTTCATTGCATTATTTTACCTCTCTTGTTACATTTAGCCACTGACTATGAATTGTGGGTAAATAGAATCTCATTCTTCAATCCATACAATCTCTCCCTCTCTCTCTCTTGTTCTCTATCTATCTATCTATCTATCTATCTATCTATCTATCTATCTATCTATATGTCTGTCTGTCTGTCTGTCTGTCTATCTATCTCTCTGTCTATTTACCTATCTATCTGTCTATCTATATGTCTGTCTGTCTATCTATCTATCTATCTATCTATCTATATCTATCTATCTATCTATCTATATGTCTGTGTGTCTGTCTGTCTGTCTGTCTATCTATCTCTCTGTCTATCTACGTATCTCTCTGTCTATCTATATGTCTGTCTGTCTGTCTATCTATCTCTTTGTCTATCTACTATCTATCTATCTATCTATAGATAGATAGATTGACAGATAAACAGATACACACACACACACACACACACTCATCTTAAATTAAACCTTTATCAGTGCACTTAAAAGGGAATTCATAGGACAGATATGAAGAGAACATTTTCAATCACCAATAAACGTGAAGCAAAAATGGTGATGGATATTGAATTCCTCAATGCCTTCTTTTTATGACTACATGAAACTCACACAACTGTAAAAGGATTTCATTAATTTACATTTAAACCTATATAAATTTTTTCCCCTTTTTTATTTTTGTTTTGTAAAATTGAAAATACGTTGGGCAAAGGATCTCTTAGAAACTGTATTCAATTCATGGAATTTGACCTGGAAAACAGCCAAAGTTAGTTTGATAAATATCAAATTAATACCATGAAAGATTTTCATATTAAAACTTCTGGTAAATTATTTTATGTCTCAGATATTTAATGGTTAACAGAAATTCGTTTGATGGAATTGGATAATTATTATGAAGAACTAAAGCTTCATCTGTCTCTCTCCTCTTGGAATGGAACTTTCCTGTCAGACTATTCTATTGCAGTATGACGTATTATTGAGAATCTTTTCAACTCTCACGCTATCAAGTGTAATGTGACTTGTGGGATACAATATGTTACACACACACTTGCATACACGCACACTCTCGCTTCATGTGCACATATAATTTGAGTGACTGTTTCCTATTATTAAGTCACACACATACATTTCTATGTGAACAACATTATTCTTTAATCTACCTTCAATTCTGCGTATATGCATCATCCACATGCAACATAGACATCTCATATTAGACATGCTATTTTTAAGAACTGAAGTGTTGATAACATCTTTCCACTGTTGACATGACAACCAAGATATATTCAACAGGAGAAAAAAAAAACCTACAACAACCCACATCATGATACCTTCTCCTCTTTCAAACTCTTCAAACTTCTTATTCCAAATGCTAGGCCCACACTGTGTCTGAATCAATTCCCATGCTACGCACTTCACCCATAACATAGACACCTGTTTATAAATGATGTAATGTTTATCTGTTCATTACAGTTTTTTCTTTTTGCTATTATTATTTAGTCATGTCAGGGCAGCAAGCTGGCTGAACCATTAGCACACCAGGCTTAATGGCATTTCACCTGTCTTTAGGTTCTGAGTTCAAATTCCACCAAAGTTGACCTACCCTTTCATCCTTTCAGAGTCAATAAAATAAGTACCAGTTATGCACTGGTGTCGATGTAATCGACTTACCCCTTCCCCTAAAATTTCAGGCCTTGTGCCTATAGTAGAAAGGATTATTTAAATATATCAGCTTTTTTAATGTCCTTCATGTAAACACTTAACAGTATCCAATTAATTTCACAATTATGCAGTTTATTTTCTTTTACAATTCTTAGCTTCATTGCACATCATGTCATGCTTGAATGGTTTCAGTACTATACTGGCTTTTCTTTGCAAAGACAGCCTGGGCCCTGCTCCCTTCTTTATTTTTATTAGTGGTTCTGCATGACCCTCACTTCAGTGGCACAGCACCTTTATAAAAAAAAAAAGAGCATGAGAAGGAGAAGTAGAGAGAGAGAGGGATAATAAAAGAGAGAGAGAGAGAGAAGAATTAACCTCAATACCTGAGAAATACTTTATTTATTAATCCGAGAAGGATGAAACTTGACTTCATCAGGTCTTGAACTTTGGAGAGACAGAGTTTAGGAAAAACACCACAAGGTATTCTATAAAAGAGTAGCACTTTACTATGAAACCAGTAGTGTCCAAAGTTTGAATTAAACATTATTGGAATGTATTTGAAAGCCAACTTTCTAAACAAATGTTAAATGAATTCTATTACATCTTCATCTGACAGAATATCCCAAGAACTGAGGAAGCTGAGTACCAAGTGTATATTCTCACAAATGTCTTATTTGCTTGAATATAATTCATATTATATGGTGTTTGAATATTCCAAAAAAAATGGGATTGCTTGGATATAATTGATATAAAAAAACGAAACAGTGATGACATCTAAGCATTGTTTTCAAATGTGTGGTGTGGGTGTGGGGGTGTGTGTGCATCCTTAAATGCACTTTCAAATGTATGAAAATACATGTATAATTGTGTATGTGGTTGTATTTTCATGCATGTATAAATATGCTTATATATATATATATATGCATATATAGATATGCAGGTATACATATATGTATGTGTGTAGGCATGTACATATATCTCTGCATATATGCACATGCATGTGCACGTGTATGTATATATGCACATCTGTGTATGCATGTATATATATGTGTGTGTGTGTATATATATATATATATAGATATAGATATAGATATAGATAGATAGATAGATAGATAGATAGATAGATACACGCATGTAGACATATTTACATGTGTAAATGTGTGAAGGAGGTGATTGTCTAACAACAGTAAAATATATATGTATATATATATGCATGTATGTATGTATATATATATATATATATAGATATAGACACACACACGTGTGTGCATGCATGTCTCATAGTAACATATACTTACAAATGTGTGTGTGTGATTGATAGCAGATACAGGCTCTCAGTTTACAAGCAGAGTAGTAGAGTTTAAAGCTTCACTGGATCTGTCCCACAGAGATTTAGTACCAGAATAATTTAATTTATCAACGCTGCTGCTACCAATGTTGTCTTAGATGTATGTATAAAGTTTATAATGTAATTCACCTAGCATGGAAAGAGACGAACATAGAACTTATGATGAATGCCTTTTTTTTTTTATATTAATTTATTAATGTTGCCACAGAGTCAAGTAAAATATATATAAGAGGTCCTGTAACACTAAAATGAATCTATTCATCTGGTAGTGGAGGAAATTTTTTTTTTAAGAAATAGAAACCCATACAACATAGAATATGCTTATGCATAATATGCTTTTGATTTGTTAAAAACTGGCAAACTAGCTGGCTTTTATGCAAGTTTGTAGCTGGGTGTGGCTGTTCGAGTCTATGCATGAATGAGCACTAGCTGATAAAAAGAGAAATATATTTATATATGATAGTGTTTATAATCATTTTGTAATCAAAGTTTCACCTAGATGTAAAGGAATTATTGATGCATATATAGATAGTCTAGATTATATTTTGGGCCTTCCTTTCACTAATAAAGCACCTTGCTTGGTACAAATTTATCAAAAAGATATTTGGGGAGAATGTTTCTCAAAATGGAAACGAAGTTAGAGAGAAGTGGTTTACTTAAAACTTTGCTAACTGGTTTACGCAAAATGTTCTTTTCTATAGAAAACCTGGAAACACAAAAGTGAATTTGGTGTTGAATTTGTAGGAATGTTGGAAAATTAAATTATCTCATTAGTCATTGTCTGTCTGCTAGAATACAGTTTGGATAATTTGATGTCAGGAAGAAATAGCATTAATTACTCATTCTTTGTTAACATCTTTTTTTTAGAGAGAATATATATATAGATGCATACATTATATATATAGAAAAATTTCTGTATATATTTATAGATATCTATACGTTATATATGTATATGTGTGTGTGTATATATATATATATACATATATATATAGAGAGAGAGATAAGGTAGATCTTATTCAGTTATCATCTACCAATTCCATTTTGAAGGCATTGGTCTGTTTGGTGCCATAATAGAACACACTTGCCTTCAGTGGAACATACCTGAAACCAAACCACATGGCTCTGAAGCAATATTTTTTGCTATATATGTTTCTCTTTCTCTCTCTCTCTCTCTGTGTGTATATATATATATATATATATATATATATATATATATATATACATGCGTGTGTGTGCGTGCACGCATTCATATGTATGTGTGTGTGAGGAACAATAAGCAAGTGTATTAGTTTGATGCTCGAAAAAACTGGAGGAGTCTTTGACATTTTGAGTCTACTGAAATGTAGAGTAGATAAAACAGCTGACAACTGATGAAGGGTCGTTCTTTATGTTATTTGTCTTGTTTTCTATTTTTTCCTTGTTCACAAAAAAGTTTGTATTCCATGTTTTCATATTTTGTACTTCGTCTTGTTTTAGTATTTCATGTTGTTTACATTCTGTGATGCCCTGTACCCATATATGCATATGTATATACATATATTATCATCATCATCATCGTTTAACGTCCACTTTCCATGCTAGCATGGGTTGGACGATTTTGACAGAGGGCTGGCGAACCAGATGGTTGCACCAGTCTCCAATCTTGATTTGGCAGAGTTTCTACAGCTGGATGCCTTTCCTAACGCCAACCACTCCGAGAGTGTAGTGGGTGCTTTTTACATGCCACAGGCACGATATATATATATGCCACAGACTGTGGATGGTGCAAAGTCCCTTCCAGACCTAGAGTTACGTGGTGGTGGTGGAATAGTACAGTAGACAAAGAAACAGGCCTGGAAAGCCTGGAGGGATGGGGGTAGCAGGGAACTGTACCAGGTAGCCAAAAGGGAGGCTGGGTGGCAGGTATACATAGCCAAGGGTGAAGCAGAAAAGAAGAAGTTTGCCAATGTCCAGCGACGTGAGGACCAAAGAACTGAGGTATTTCGGATTGCAAGACTGTGTGAGAGAAAATAGTGATGTCACAGGAGAGAAATGCGTCCGCATGGATGATGGTGCACTTGCTTTCAATGTTTCTGAAAAGAAAAAGGCTTGGAGAAGCCATTATGAGAGACTGCTGAATGTGGAGAATGAATGGGAGGAGGAGAGCCTGCCAAATGTTGACCCAGTAGAGGGACCAGCTATCCAAATAGACAGCTCCCTAGTAGTTAAGGCAATTAAGGGTATGAAAAGCCCCATGCCCAATGCCCATCAGGAATCACTGCTGAGATGCTTGAAACATCTGGTGGTGTGGGCTATGGCCTAGTCACCCGCATTGTAAACCAGGTATTTCATAATGGAGTCATACCCAATGACTGGCGTAGCAGCACCATAGTCAACTGCTACATGGGTAAAGGTGATGCTCTAGATAGAAATAACTACAGGGGTATTAAACTGTTGGATCAGGCGATGAAGATCACAGAGAGGGTCATAGCCCATCTCATTAGGGAGAGAGTTTGCTTAGATGAGATGCAGTTCGGTTTTGTGCCAGGTAGAAGCACCACTGATGCCATATTGCTGGTTCGACAACTGCAGGAGAAATACCTAGCTGAAGATAAACCCCTCTACATAGCTTTCGTGGACTTGGAGAAAGCCTTTGACAGGGCCCCTCGATCTCCTTTCTGGTGGGTGATGCGGAAACTGGAGACTGATGAATGTTTAATAAGGGCTGTACAGGCCCTATACAGAGAGGCTGGCAGCAAGGTTAGAATTGGCAATGAGTATAGTGAAGAATTCCGGGTAGAAGTAGGTGTCCACCAAGGTTCAGCCCTCAGTCTCCTTTTATTCATCATAGTCCTCCAGGCAATATCAGAGGAATTCAAGACGTGTTGTCCCTGGGAGCTCCTCTATGCTGATGACCTGGCTGTCATAGCAGAATCACCACTGGAACTAGAAAAGAAATTTCGGGTGTGGTAGTAAATGTAGCAAAGACCAAAGTTATAGTAAGCAGAAAGGTGAACTCATCACGTTTCGAAAGCTCCTACCCCTACTGGTGACAAAGGGTCTCTCGCTCAGAGTGAAAGATAGATTGTATGATGCATGTGTGCGCAGTGCTATGCTTCACGGTAGTGAAACATGGGCTGTGACTGCAGAGGACATGCATAGACTTGAAAGAAATGAAGCTAGCATGATCTGCTGGATGTGTAATGCCAGTGTGCCCGCACGACAGAGTGTAAGCACCCTGAGAGAAATGCTGGACATAAGAAGCATGAGATTTGGTGTGCAAGAGAGACGTTTGTGCTGGTATGGTCATGTTCTGCAGATGGATGAGGAGAGATGTGTGAAGAAGTGCCACTCCCAAACAGTTGAAGGTATCTGGGGGAGAGGTAGACCCAGGAAGACATGGGATGAGGTAGTCAAGCATGACCTTCGAACGCTGGGCCTCACAGAGTCAATGAAGAAAGACCGAGATCTCTGGAGATATGCTGTGACCGCAAAGACCTTGGCTGCTTCCTCCACCAGTTTCGTACAGCCCCAGTCCATCCAAAGTACCTTGGATTGCAGAACGACCTGCTGTGCTTACCTTGGATTGTAGGGTGACCTGCTGTGCTTGAGGAGACCTGTAGAGTCAAGTACATCAACATCAAAACAAATATCAAATGGAAATTGTAGTTAATGATACCTGTGCCGGCAGCACATAAAAAGCACCATCCGAACGTGGCCGATGCCAGCGTTGCCTTGGCTGGCTTCTGTGCCAGTGCACATGACTTGCTGTGCTTGAGGAGACCTATTGAGTCAAGTACATCAACATTAGAATAAATATCAAATGGAAATTGTAGTTGTGATACCTGTGCCAGTGGCACATAAAAAGCACGATCCAAACGTGGCCGATGCCAGTGCCACCTTGACTGGCTTCTGTGCCGGTGGCACGTAAAAAGCACCAACCAATCATGGCCACTGCCAGCCTCCCCTGACACCTGTGCCGGTGGCACGTAAAAAGTACCCACTACACTCACGGAGTGGTTGGCATTAAGAAGGGCATCCATCTGTAGAAAAACTGCCAGATCAGACTGGAGGCTGGTGCAGCCTCCTGGCTTCCTAGATTCTGGTCGAACTGTCCAACCAATGCTAGCATGGAAAACGGATGTTAAACGATGATGATGATGATGATATATGTAAGTATGTACATGTATGTATGTATATATGCATATATGCATGTTACTTATATATATATTTTTTTCCTTCTGTTATTGTTATAGTTGTCTTTGTTGTTTTATTTCGATTCTCTCTCTCTCTCTCTCTCTCTCTCTCTCTCTCTCTATTTCCTTCAGTGATATTATCATTTTACTCAAGTTGTCTTAAGAGTGAATGATAGTTAAACAATTGGATTACCTAAAAGAATTGAGATAAAAACAATGGTGGCAACGAAGCAAAGTTATTCAGCATGTTATATATAAAGTATTTACAGCAATCTTCCAACGTTTCTGGAAATAAAGCCATGAATTTAGGCAAAAGTGTCTTGGTGACAGCTTATAATGAAATCTCATTAATAGAGTGACATGTATATAGGATTATTCTCTAGCATCTTCCTTTTCCAAAGAAACCATTAAATAGCACAAACATGTCGACCTGAACCAGAGAGAATAAAAATGAAAGACAGGCAGTTTAATCCACCATATTCATTCAATATCAATGTGAGTTCATGGCTGTTTCCTGCATCAGTTTCACATAGCCCCAGCCCATCCAAAGTACCTTGGATTGCAGAATGACCTGCTGTGCTTACCATGGATTGTAGGGTGACATCAAAATAAGTATCAAATGGAAATTGTAGTTGTGATACCTGTGCTGATGGCACGTAAAAAGCACCAACCGATCATGGCTGCTTCCAGCCTCCACTGGCACATAGAAAGCTCCCACTATACTCACAGAGTGGTTGGCGTTAAGAAGGGCGTCCATCTGTAGAAACACTGTCAGATCAGACTGGAGCCTGGTGCAGCCTCCTGGCTTCCCAGACCCCGGTTGAACCATCCAACTCATGCTAGCATGGAAAACGGACAGTAAATGATGATGATGATGATTCAATATCAAACAAGTAGGCAGGAAAAATATTCCTCTATCTTGTATAATTACTGTCTTTCAGACGTAAATTTCAGAAAATTTTTAATCCAAATGCACTCAAAATAAGCCATCAACAGTGATGTTTGTCACTGGTATCTCATTATCCTTTAATAGTCATGAAATAACGAGTAATTCTTATAACTAGGTCACCACAAATTGTGACATTCATTCACAGACTTTATACACAGAAAATGGTAATTGCCTTGAAAAATTAGTCATCAAACATCAATCAGATGTCATCTAATATTAATCAGAATAAATTAGATCACATAGAAATAACAACAAATCAATTTAAGAACAGACATAACCAGAATATATACACATTTAGAATACTCTAACTCTTCAAAAAAAACATTGGTATGAGTTTAGTCAAAAATACATAGTTTTAGAAACATAACAAGTTCACCTACATTATTAATTGGCACCGTTTAGACAAAGCAATATTCTATAAGCAGTCCTATTCATCGTGCAGTTTATATATGCTAAGGAAAATTTTGATTTTAAAACACAATGACACTCAATAAACAAATATACTAAATTTATTCTTGCCAACATCGTCTTTGATTCTATATCGGTTTTGTGAAATAACCAGGAACTACTGCGATTATAGTGATATATAATGTTTTTGTTGTTTTGTTTTACGCCTTAAAGATTACAATAGTGCTAAAGTCATTTCTTTTTAAATTAAGTTTTCTAGTCTTTCCATAATAACTACATGCTATATATATATATATATATATATGTATCTATGTGTGTGTGTGTGTATGTTTGTGTGTATGTATGTATGTGTGTGTGTATGTATGTGTGTGTATGTATGTATGTGTGTGTATGTATGTATGTATGTATGTATTCATGTATGAATATATGTATGTATTTAAAGTAGATCTTATTTTCTTTGTACATTAGCTTCTTTACAGAAAACAACAAACTCTTTTCAAAACTGAAACACTACTTACTAGTCAGGTAGGGTTTTAGTAATTAATTATACTTTCATAATATACGAGTAAAAACAAAACTTACCCCGCATTTGCTGATGAGCCGTATGATGGTGAAACTTGATGTTGCAAATATAAAATAACTACACAGCACTTGAGAGACAGGGCATCTTTGTTTTTCTTTATTCTTGCTTCCACTCACACACACACACAAACTCTATGTTTATGTATGTGTGTGTGCATGTGTTTGTGTGTGCTGGAGAAAACCATTCCTGTCTATGCAATCAGAGGATGTAACATGATAGTGATGATGGTAAACAAGATATCAAAGATGAAACATAGATACATGTGAAGATAGCTTTAATTAAAAATTGTGTGTGTATGTGTCTTTACACACACACACACACACACACACACACACACACACACAATACACAGAGTTTGTCTGTGTACTTACATATATTCCAGATTCTAGTTCAATAATTACTGTTGACAGATAACCTCATTATCTTTAATTAGGTTTGTCAACTGTAGCTTAATCAGTGCTTCAAGAGCAGGACAGTTATTTTTCACCACACAACACAGTTTTCATTCTTATTCAACAATGACCCATTTTCTTGCATTTAGATTCAGTGTTTGATTGTTACCTTATCATGAATTCTGAGTTGGGAGTTTCCTTGGGAGTGAGTTGTGTGTTTCCTTTAGTTCCGATATGGTAATATTGGAACTAAAATGTATTGACAAAAAAAGGTGTGAATATTGATAGATACTGAAGTCTCTGCGAATTTGCAGATTTCAAACCATAAAATGTAAGAATCTGCTGCCATGGTAACAAAAGAAACTAAGAGCCAAGATCTTGAGGTCATTTCTAATATGTTTGATGCAGTAATAGTCATAAAATTTCCATTTTCCACTTTTTGGGGTAACAAGATATGGGAAGGGAAAGCCATCGGTATCTATCAGCAGTCATTAATCAAATAAGGGCTAATGATTATATTTAATCCTTTTTTCACTGTATTGTGTATTTCGTCCTTTTCCATCTCATTTTTATTGAACTTCTATAATAATGAGGCTGTATCCTTTAATTTGTTGCTTTCGTATACAAATACTGAGAAGAAAACTTGCATAACAGACATTATTTTAATGAGATACATCTCATAATCACCTGAAGAGACACATCTGCACTGACAGATACTCTAAAACTAAATGTTTGGTATCCCACCTGTAAGGGATTGATGCTAGATGGGTCGAAACAATTGTAGCAATCAACAAACATTCTCGTGTCTTCCATCTTACATCTTTCTCATTAAGCATATATATATATATATATATATATATATATATATGTGTGAGTATATATTTATATATACATATATTTATATATATACATATATTTATGTATACTGTGCAGTGAATAAACTGTTGTCTAAATTACGCAAAAATGAACATAACACTGACATCTCATTTTAACATATATTTACCAAAATTACATAAAAATATCTTGAAATACTAAAGAGTAAATTTATGCAATAAAATCGCCCTTGGCTTCAACCACAGCCTCCAGGCGACTTCAGAATCTCCTGCAACTCTTCTGGACAGTCTCCTAGTTTAATTTGGTGAATGCTGCCATAATCCTTGCCTTCACTCATCTTTGGTATTACAAGTAGTTTTGTTGGTCTCTCACTCAACTGTGCCCCACACATAACAATCAAGGGGGTTGCAGTCTGAGGAGTTGGGTGACCAGATGTTAGGGTGGGATGTGGTCGCAGAAATTGTCTGACAGCCATGACTGGGATCTCCTACTTGTGTGGTATGGTGCAGAGTCCTGTTGCCAGACATAGGGACTTCCAGTAGCCACCCTCTTCACCTAGGACAGCACTACCTCCTCCAGGCACGATGTAGGCCTCTGTGTTGAGTGTGAGGCTATGTGGAAAGATGAATGGAGGCATAACGTTGCCAACACTGCTGATCACTCCAAACACCATGATGTTGACTGGATGTTTGATTTTTATCACTCTTGATACGTGTCCTCAGATTGACACCCTGAAATGTTGGTATTGGAGCTTCCAGCATGAATTCCAAGCAGTACAGAATGTTGTTTCCAAATTTCTGATAGAGTGAATCATGTAGTGGTACTGCTTTTCTCACAGACAGTACCCAACTGACCCTACTCTGCTGTATAGTTGACAAAATCAAAAACAAGCAATGCACATGTGCAAAATGAAAATTATAAAACGGTTGCAATTTAACCAACCCACGCTGTATATATTCTACCTACAAACATTCTTATATACATATGAGTATGGGGTGCTCACAAAGAAATAGAAAATACCTTATTTGAAAAATAAGTAAAGTTTAGCAACAGGGAGAGCATCCAGCTGTAAAACATTCCCTTGATAAAAGGCATTCGTCCAACTCAAGCTAGAATGGAAAAATGAATGTAAAATGAACAGTCATGGGTGTGTGTTTGTGTGTGTGTGTATATATGTGTGTCTGTATGTCTATGAAATCTAATTTACTATACACTGAGAGGTTATAGATACACTGAAATATTAATACACACACACACACACACACACAAACCTAACGCAGAACCACATTTCACGTGTGTGATCATATTTCTGTCAAAGGGAAATGTTACATTAGAAAATCTTCAAGCAATAGTCTATTAAATGCTTAAACTACTTAGTATTGTGGCAGCCTTTACTTACAATTCCATATTCTGATTGTTCTGTAGTAAGTTTACAACCTCTACATCAAGAAGTGCAGCAGTGAATGTAGTTCAGTGTAATTTACTTGTGCAAGAAAGACAAACAAATTAAATAACAAAACTATCACTTTTAAACAACCTGAAGGGAAATCTTCAAGTTCATTGATTTCATTCTGAACTGCTGCTGCTGCTGCTACTACTACTACTACTACTGAGTGATGCTATCAGCAGAGTTAAAAGTACGGTGTATAGTTGTGTGATAAGTGGATATTTAAATGAAGATATTCACAACTGTATGTCTATATAACAGAGTGACTAGATTTTGTATTGCACCTTTGCATTTCATTGTTGAATTCATGTCAGTTGATCTATGATGATATAATCAATGCTTGTGTGTGGTATGGATACACAATAGAAGTAAGTTCTAATTTTTACCATCGTAGACAATGTTAGCTCTTTTGCTATCAACCTACCTGCAACCACCTTTGGTTTTATAGGACAAAGCCATCCATTTGAAAACGTGTGTATTTAAATGAAAACCTTCCATTGTATGAACGTTTCTTGAAGTTATTTTTCAAACACCACTATATTAAGAAAAATGGTGATTATTCTTCCAAAGGCTTCTAAATACTCAACATTTTTTTCAAAATTAATTGAAACAAAGTCAACGTATTTTATGTTGAAAACAAGATTAAACAAAGATAAGTGAAGAATATGCAAAGCCATTTAATTGTTGGATTCTTCACACATTTGCTTGCCTTGAGAATATCTTGAGTTTATAGTAAGAAGGAAAATTGACAATGAAGATCCGTTTAAAATGGAATAAACACAGGCAGAGGAGTAAAGCAGCTGTGTTTATGTGTGAACAGGAATGTGACTGTGTATGTTAGCACTTTATAATATCAGTGGATGGCATGGAAGGTATTCTTTGGTTGTAGGATTATGGTTTCTCTCCTTTGTTTCAAAAGTATGTGTCAATAATGGAGGGAAAATTCAGGAATAACGCAATCTAAGCACTTTTTGAAGGGTTAAACATATGAATTGAAATGGATTTTGCATGATAAATTATGGGGGAAAAAAATACATATACACTTCGCCATCATTCCCATTGTTTTAATGTCTGCTTTTCCATGCTTAGGTAGATGAGAGTGTTTTGGGGGCAGAGCTTTTCTTTTGGCTAGCTGTCCTTCCTGTGGCCCAACCCTTATTTGCTTCCAAGTGAGGTAATAATCTCCTAGACAGCAGCTTGGACCTGCATATGCAGAGAATTGAAGACAAAAGACATCAAAATGAGACTTTTGTTTACAAAGATATTCACATACATATATATAATATTACAACATATATGTATATGTATAATAAATAATATATATATATATATGTATATATATATATGTGTGTGTGTATATATATATATCATCATCATCATCAACGTTTAACGTCCGTTTTCCATGCTAGCATGGGTTGGACGATTTGACTGAGGGCTGGTGAACCAGATGGCTGCACCAGGCTCCAATCTGATCTGGCAGAGTTTCTACAGCTGGATGGCCTTCCTAATGCCTACCACTCCGAGAGTGTAGTGGGTGCTTTTATGTGCCACTGGTACGAGGGCCAGTCAGGCAGTACTAGTAATGGCTACGCTCAAATGGTGCATTTTATGTGCCACCTGCACAGGAGCCATATATATATATATATATATATATATATATATATTATATATATATATACATATATGGGTCCAGGACGTCACCAATGGTGCAAACAATATGAAATACATAAACCAATGAGTTAAATATGGAAAACAGGACAGGTAAACACAGAGGAAGGACCCTTCATCAGTTGTCAGCTGTCTATCTACTCCTCATTTTGAGCATTATATATATATACTATATATATATATATATATATATATACTCTTTTACTTGTTTTGACATGACTGTTGTGAACAAGCATCACTGTCGTACAAGTGATATTGCTCATTTCCAGTTCCCTATGTAAAATATGTATCATCCAAGGGAAATCTTGCTTGGAAACAGGTGAGGGTTGGTGACAGGAAGGGCATCCAGCTGTGGAAAATCTGCCTCAAAGGATTCAGTCTAACACATACAAGCAGGGAAAAGTGGGATGATGATGTTGACACCTACAAATGCACACACACACACACACACAAAATGAACTTTCACATAATTTCTGTCCCTTAAGTGTCTCTCCCAAGACATTGGTCAGCCCAATGTTATATTAAAAGCACACAATAACACACAGTAGGATATCTGATATCTGTGAGTGTCATACATTCTTTTATCCTTTAACTTGTTTCAGTTATTGGACTACAACCATACTAAGCTACCTCCTTGGTTTTGAACCTGGCTCATATTCTACCTGGTTCTTTTGTTAAACTGATAAGTTACAAGAAGGTAAACAAACCAATAGTGCTTGTCAAGTGTTGATGGAGACAAACACAAAAGCACTCATACTGACATGTACATAAATGCATAAATACAAACAAATATGTATTCATGAGCTTCCACACAGTTTCTGCCTACCAAACTCATTCACAAGGCATTGGTTGACTAACCCAGGGTTGTAACAGATCACACTTGTCACACATTGGAACTGAACTTGAAAGCCTAGGTTTGCAAATTCATGTGCAAGTTTTGTACTTTATTCATGATAATCCCAACCTCCTCTCAAGGATAGGCACCAATGGTAGTTTTATTTTGAAGTCCTTTCAGTAGATTAATTTTTTATTTTAAATCTATACTTGGACCCTATTTATTGTGGGTGAAGGCACATGGCTTAGTGGTTAGGGTATTTGGCTCATGATCATATAATTGTGAGTTCAATTCCTGGCAGTGAATTGTGTTCTTGAGTAAGACATTATATTTCATGTTGCCCCAGTCTACTCAGCTGGCAAAAACAAGTAGTCACACTGAGTCTCCCTGAGAACTACACTAAGGGTCCGCATATCTGTGGAGTATTCAGCCACTTCCTTATCAATTTCATGAGCAAGCTTGTTCTGTTGATCCAATCAACTGGAACCCTCATCGTTGTAACAGACAGACTTCCTGTATTTATTGTGGACCCAGCATTTTGTACTGCCTTCTCATCATTCATACTTCCCACATTATTTAAAATTATTCAGGCAGTGAACTGACAGAATCATTATCATACTGAAACGGCATTTCTTCCAACTCTACATTCTGAGCTCAAATCCTGCTGAAGTCAACTTCGCCTTTCATCATATTGGGATTGATAAATTTAAATATCAGTCAAGCACTGCAGGTCGCTTTTATTGCAAGGATTTGGATTAAACTGTCATTGAAGCAGTCATATCCTCATTGTATTTTTCATGTACAAATAGAGAATAACTCCCCTAACTTGTGGCAGGAAGGAAATTTTACTGTTAAAATAACAAGGAAGAAAGAGTGAAAGTAGGCTAAACATATTGTTGCAAAACATTTCATAATGTTGCATGGAAGTATTCGACTATCTCCATAGATATCTCCCAGAAATTTATCACTCTCCACTTCAAATGTCTCTCCATTGTATTATCACGATTTGAAAGCTGAGTAATTTTGATCCTCTTTCAAGAAATTATATTGAAGTTCCTGTCAGGTTTTAGTGGAGCCTTTAAAGAAATAATTGAAAGCAACAGGAAAGATAAAGTAATATGGTTGAAAGGTTAAAATATTTGAAATTATTCCACAGCATTCTTAGCAAAGGACGCAAACTTACATCATTGATTATGTCTGTAGAGACTAGTATTCTGTCATACTTGTTTTAGTGTGAAATTTTATTTGGACTCCTAAGTATTTCTGACTTAAACAGAGACTTACTCCAAAATGACATATCTACTTAAGACAATTCATTTCAAACATGAAACTGAAAGTTTTTCATCCATATTCGTTTTTCCATAAGATTGATAGCTGCTTGAAGTTAATGAGTTTGCTTGGCTTCTTGCCTGTTACACTGAATTTCAAATTGTGAATGTCCACTTTATAACATGGCTGTGTTACGATACATTGAATCGTACTTTCAAATATGCTGTCTACAACCATGTCAAATGATTGCGCTTTCAAACTTCATTCACAGGAAACCATAATCTTCAAGGAATTTTGTCTTCACAATCTTAGCTCTTTTTTTTTTTTTTGATTGGCACAAAATTCACAAAAGCCAACTTGATAACAAAAGTAATAAAACATAATACATGTTCTTTGTTCATAATACATACTGTGTAAAACAGGTGGATTTATTTTTGTTACAGAATCACAGCTTAGTGTCTTTCATTCATGTCTTAACAGAGACAAACGGTATTGGAAAGAAATAGAAAATATACGAACGCGTTATATTCTGACTAATCCATGCAGAAAAGAGATTTCTTATAGAAACCATAAAGGTGTTGGTTCTTGTTTTACCAAATTAGATTTTTTCAGATGGCTTTTAACAAACTGAAATACTATTTGCATTAAAACAATCTCTATGCATCGATTATGTCTCAGGTTTATAACCTGGAGGTTGTGAGTTTGCATCCAAATATAGTCATATGTATATATAGATGTGGGTGTGTGTGAATGTATGTATGTACATGTGTATGCATATAGGTGTGTATATGCATAGACATGTATGTTTTCAGCCATTTCACTGCAGCCATAGTGCAGCACCACCTTCAGTCAAACAAATAAACTCCAAAACTTACTCTTTGCAAGCCTAGCACTTATTCTATCGGTCTCTTCTGCCAGACCACTAAGTTACGGGGACAAAAACATACCAGCATCGGTTGTCAAGCAATGCTGGTGAGGGACAAACAAACACATAAACATATATATACATATATATGTGTGTGTATGTGCGTGTGTGCATGTATATATATATATACACACATATGTGTATATATATATATATATACATATATATATATATATATATATATATATATATATATATATATATATGTGTGTATATATATGTATATATATATACATATATATACGTACATATATTTATATATATACATATAGTTAATCCAAACATGAAAGCATAAAAAAACACAACAACGCGAGGACGTGGAACAAATATAGTATTATTGGACGCTCTTGAAGGAAGGGAAGAAGGAGAGTTTAATGTTTCCAGCGGAGCTCTTCGTCGGAAACATAGGAGAAGGAAAGATCCAGAGAAGGGAAGACAGAGGAAAAAAATCGACAACGGTACACGCATATATATATGTATATATATATATATACGACAGGCTTCTTTTCAGTTTCCATTTACCAAATCCACTCACAAGGCCTTGGTCAGCCCGAGGCTATAGGAGAAGACACTTGCCAAAGGTGCCACACAGTGGGACTGAACCCGGAACCATGTGGTTTGTAAGCAAGCTACTTACCACACAGCCACTCCTGCACCTATGTGTTTGTGTTTGTATGCATAATCAGCTGTTCGTTTACAGAGAGTATGGAATCTATAAAAGCTACACACTCTCACTGAACTCAAAATGGGTGACATTTTTTTATGAAGGAGTGGGGAATATGCATGGCTAGTGAAGACAAAAGGGTCCTTAGCACTGGGTGTGATAGATGTATCTATACATTGTTTTAACTCTTTGTCTCCTATTTAAATATTAACTTTAAAAGTAAAAAACAAAATCGTTATTTGCCCCATTTACAATGAGATGTGCAATGGATATTTGTGTATTCAATCTTAACATGTCTAGGCAGGTTCCGATGTGAAATATGCTGAGTGCTGCTGTATAGTGTATGTTACAGAGATTTCTGCCGTTTATAACACACTCTTGTCATAAAGGGAAGAATTCTCTCAGTTATACACTCCATTGCACAACATATTTTGCTTGTGATGTCAACGTGTGGACATGTGAAGAATAAATACATGAATATTCCTTCTAATCTTGAAAGTATTTTTAAATGTTCACCACAATCACAACAACAGCATCAGTAATAGTTACTGAGTTTGAAATGTAAATATATAAATAGACAAAACTGGATATTCAATTGTGTCTGGGGAGAGTCATTCTCTTTCAGTGCTTTATTATTTAACACACTCACTGGTTCGATTTCCACTCATTTACTTATAGGAAACATAAATAAGTAAATGGGTGGAAATCAAACCAGTGAGTGTGTTATATGATAAGGCACTAAAAGAGAATGACTTGCCCAGGCACAGTAAAATATGCTTCAACACACGAATTCACATAAAGAATCTTGTAACCCTAATACAAAAACGAAATGAATATTCAATATTTATGTGTCTAATATTTGCTTGTAATACAGAGGTATTAAATCATTTAAATCGTTCTAGTACTTGAAATTAACTAACTCTGGCCTGATATTAAGTGTATGCACATAAAAATGGTGGAGTGTGTGTTACGAAAATGTTAGTTAATCCTTTCCTTACTGTATTTATTTTGAGATGTTCTGTGTTTCTTTCAATTACTTGAAATATAACAAAGAATTTAATAAAATAACTTAGTTATCATTAAGCTAGTGTTAGGAACATAAATTGTGACTAAGGTTTGGTGGAAGATTTTAATTCAAAAATTATGAAAACAAGACATTTTTACTCAGAGCCAGAGGCGGTTTCAGCCAGGTTGGTAACGAAAGCGTTAAAGAAACTGTTTGAGAAGCACTGTAATATCTAATCATCAAGCTTGCTGGAATTCAGAATGGTGCCTTCATTTCAGAAGAAGGAGAAAATTCCAAGCCATAATTATCCAATGCAGACTGGATGCCAAAGGAAATTAAAAGCATGAAGTTTCTCCATATTATTTAATGAAGTTGTTAACTGTGGTAGAGAAAGAATACTGCATGCTGCGAAAATAGTGCTCTGTTACAGAAATTGTACCGGGATTGGACATTCTGATACACACTGGCCTTTCAATGAAAGCAGGAGTTCATTCAACAGCACAGATATTTGTAAACTCATTGGATTATACGTCACAGATTTACTTCCAAAAAGATTCCTATACTATACATATGTGAGCATGTGTGAATGTAAACAGATGCACACACACACACACACACACACACACACACACACACTTATGCAGCACAAAAACAAAATTTTATAGCTGGAGATAATTGTAAAGCTGTGAGACATAACAGATCATAAGTTTACCTTTCCTTTTTAATGTGGTGTATCAAAATTTTCGTTCTGTTTTATTTCTCACCTGAGACTGATGTTGCAGCTACAAATTATTCATAATTAACTGTAGTTATTCATCTCATCTTTATGAGTTTACATTATATTGTGTTGAGTTCACTGGAATCTCATTTGGGTTTGTGTGTTTGTATATATATCATCATTATCGTTTTAACGTCCACTTTTCCATGCTTGCATGGGTCAGATTGAATTCCTAGAGGCAGGTTTTCTATGGCCAGATTCCCTTCCTTTTGCCAAACTTTGCTCATTACTTTCAAGTAAGGTAATATTTACCCATAGCTGCACATGTTTTCACAGATTGCTTGTATGACAATGATGTTTATCACATGGCCACTGGTGGCACCTTTGATGTTTTCTACTAGAGCCCCTGTGTGTGTGTGTGTGTGTGTGTGTGTGTGTTGTGTGTGAGAGAGAGAGAGAGAGAGAGAGAGAGAGAGAGATTTATTGATTTCGGAAATCATCACTTTCAGTATCTCATTCCTGAAGTTTAAGCAATTTCCAAAATATTTTTTTGAAGTTGTGGATATTTGAGAAACAGTTTTTTCAAAGATCACCCTAATTTCAGTATTGAGTACTACATTCTTTTACTCCTTTGTATATACACTCACACATGCATACACACAAATATTTATTCAAAGCTGGGTTTTCAAGAACTGTTCTTTGAAATTTTTTCATTTCCATTCTCTGGACAAGGATCTAAGAATAGTGGCTTTTCCTGCTTTAGCTTTGAATGAATTTTATTCAGCTCATCCTATCAGTATTGGGTACTTTTCCCCTCTTCTTGTTTACTTATTAGCAACTCACATCCTTGTGAACACACACACACATTAATTTTAAATTTTGGCACAAGGCCAGCAATTTTGTGGGAGCGGTAAGTCAATTACATCAAACCCCAGTGCTCAGCTGGTGATTCTTTTATCTGCCCCAAACGAATGATAAAGTCAACCATGACAGAATTTGAACTGAAAATTTAATGACAGACAAAATGGTGTTAAGCATTTTCTCCAAGGTGCCAACAGTTCTACCAGCTTGCCACCTTACACACCTTACACATTCATATTTAAACATGTAAAGCCAAAACGTTATTATATCAGTCTTGATATTTCCTGAAGTGAAACAAAACCTGGATGAATTTCTTCGTCAGGAGAGAAAGCAAAAATGGTGGTGAAATATAATGCAGGATATTGTTAAAGTTTTAGACAAATTTCATATTTTGCTCTAAGAAGTCTAGATTGTAAAAGACTTTGCAAAAAGAAATCAACAGATAGAAACTATTAATAAATAATTTTAAAATCAATTTACAATAATATGTTTGATGAAAATATTTCTGAATTAGAACTTGTTGTTTTTTTTCGTTTTTTTGGATGGCAGGAACACTTTCATTGACTATTGGAATGAGCAAAGAAAATTGTTTAACAAAATCATTAAACAATTTTGAGCATATTTATTTATATTTTAATTTAGCATACCAAAATAGGAGCTTAGTCCTATATATTAGACTATAAATATGCTGGCATTATGGAATTAATGTTGATATGTCTTTCTGAAAGCACCGTAGTGGCAAGGTCAAAGGTTATGCTGGAATTCTAACTTGGGGTCAGACAAACTGCTTATTGAATTCTTGTTGAATTCTTATTCAAATCAATTTCAAAAAGTGCCAAAGGTGAAATAATTTAGGAAACTCTTGTGATCTGCCATATGTAATTTGAGTTGAAATGATTTTACAAAATGAAATACTTATTACGAAAATTGACTATTAAAAGTTATCTGAAATCAAATTGCAGTAACGAGGAGCAGGCATGGCTACATGGAAAGAAGTTTGCTTCCCAACCACAACCACATGGTTTTAGGTTCAGTCCCACTGCGTGGCATCTTGGGCTAGTATCTTCTACTATAGCCAGCCAAAGCCTTATGAGTGGATTTGGTAGATGGAAACTGAAAGAAGCCAGCCATATGTGTGTATAAGTGTGTGAGTTTTTGTGTCTGTGTTGGTCCCCCACCATCAATTGACAACCAGTGTTGGTGTATTTCCATCACTGTAACTTAGCAGTTTGGCAAAAGAGGCCGATAGAATAAGTAGCAGCCTTAAACTATTAAGTCCGGGGGTTGATTCATTTAACTAAAATTCTTCGTGCTCCAGCATGACTACAGTCTGATGACTGAAACAAACAGAAAGATACATATATATAAAGATATATATATATATATATATGTGTGTGTATGTGTGTGTGTATATATATACATTTATATATATGTATGCACATGCATTATTTTGATGTATATTTACTTACACACTCATTCACACACACTCACAGGCACACACCTTATTTGCCATCTTCTACAATTTCATAGTTATTATCTTACCCACTGGTCATTACATTTCAAGTACATTCAAATCTATGTCGATATTTAACCATACACTCCTCTCATGCTTCATACTATACAATGTTACTGAATTATCTTGAGATTTCTTCATCTTCATCTAAATGATCTGTATACAGACATCTACATATATCTACTTTATTTTTCTCTTACAGTGACAGATATATAAACTATCTATCAAGTTGGACACAATTAAATTCTGTTCTGGAGTTAGAATTCTATTTGTCAAAAGAGATTGCCTTTGGTAAGTTAATCTTTGCATTTAATACAATTCTACCAGTTTTGAATATTTTAAAGTTTCATGAGTTATAATATAAACAAATTTCTTCAGATTAACACTCTCAGGAAAAATTAACCATGTTTTCTTTTATGGTACCAGAAAAAAATGTTAATATTCTCTTTCATACCTCATGATTTTATAAATATGTAATATGCCTAGGGTGTATCTGAAGAAAATGATAATTCCGTTGAGAACTCAATATACAATTATGTGGAATGCATAGTTTATTTTGATAATAAGATTATGGAAAGTTACTCCATTTCATGGATCCAGAAGATTTGAATATATTTGATAAAAATGTTTTAAAACCCTTTGAGCAATGTAGGTAAGAAGTTAGAGAAAATAGGTAAGACGATGTTAGTATTGTATTACTTTACCATGATGTTTAATATTTTGGGAAAGATTCCCCCTTTTCAAATATGAGAAAAAATAATCCAAGAGTTTAGAGGATAAGTGTTGTCATACACACACACACATAATTTTCTTCAGTTTAACACAATCAGGAAGAATTAACTTTTGTGTTTTATGGAACAAAACCAACCATTTACATTCATTTTCTTTCTTCATGATTTTAAAATAACAAATCAGTATAAATATTTGTTTTCATAAAAATGATATTTCTATAAATATTATAGCAATAATATAATAATAATTTCTATAAATAATACATCATATTTCTAGTGAAGTTGTTAGTGAAGTAGCCTGTTGGTGAGAAAATCAACAGTTTGTATCCCATATCAAGTACTGATCTGTAACAGTGGACATAACACTCAATTTTCCTTGGTGTAGTCTATCTAGTTGTAAATAGGTACCATGTAGAATTAATGAATGGATCAGAAGTTTCAGTGCTAAAAGGAAACCATCACATGTTATGATGTGAATATAAAAAGAGAAAGAAACCTCTTGAACATTCATTGATGGATACATCTAATTAGAATATGTCATCTAATTGACTCTAATTGACTTGAATTAGATAAATAAATATTGATTAATTGAAAATAAAACATAAAAGGGTTCTTAATGAATGTATGTTGCTTCATTTTTTCTTGTAATTTCCATTTTTTTTTAATTACTGAAAGACGAAAGATTAAAGAGTTGTTATTTTGATTTTATTGAAATAATTGTTATTTAAATGTTGTTTTTTTTTAATATAAATAATTTCCATGTTCTTGAGTGGTTCATCTTTGTTTTTCAAAATATGTAAAATATCTTGAAGAATCTAGCTCAGTATAAATTGTTAGAACTTTTAGCATACATTCCCAGAACAGAGTTTTGTGAAGTTTAGTTTTAACCATGGTATTTTAAACACTTCAACAATTTTCTTATGATTAACAATAAATATCATGTACAGCCTAGTTCTGACCTTATTACAAACCATACATACAGTTTAGTTTCTGGTCTTAATACAATATGCATCACCAATAGTTTTGTTTTGGCTTTATTATTGTACATATCATGCAAAATCTAGTCTTGTATTCTAATATAAAACAGTAAAATAAAACTTGAGTGAAATATTGCACATCAAACATTTCTCAGCAATAAAATCCTCATTTTGTAATTGTAATTAGTATTTTGAATTTCTCTCAGCTTTATTGTTTATCTCAGGAGAGTTTCTCTAAAAGAACATATAAGAAATGGAATGAATTTCTAAATGTACTCCTCAAACAAGAAACAACACTCACAATTTTAGGTTACATTCAGTTGATCATTTTTATTCCTATCGACTTCACTGTTTCTAGTTTGTTTATCCTACCAAATGCCTTCAGCCTATTCTTCCAGTGTTATTGCTCCCAAAAGAGATTTTATTAGCATTACAATGACAACCAGCATTGTTGCTAACTCTATTACAAAATGTACTGAGAAGATAATATTTCTTTGTTGTTATACAAAACAAAAGAAAAAATGTAAACATGGTAAAAAAAGACAAATATTCGCATTTATGCTAATGTGGCTGTGTGTATACAGTCATCTCATTGCCAGAACTGCATTCCTTGTTCTGAACAAAGATCACAATTGGTTAGATGGTGCCTACTGCATGGAATGTTGTCATGAACTTGCAGTCTTCCAACATTTGGAGAGACTGACGAGCAGAACTTTCATGTAAGCATTTTATAGAGAAGTAGGGATGAGGAAATACTTTCAGGGTCAAATTTGCATGCTGACAAGAATGAGCTAAACTGGCTGATTTGTTTTGAAGGATTGTCAGTTCAGGTAGAATGGATAACTTCCAGAAATCCCCGGTTTACCACTGTTCAGGGAATATTGCTGCTTTGAGATAAATAGACAGATATAGAAGTGCCTGCAACCAGGTCTGAGATATGTACACAGCACCAAAATTCTTCTGCAAGAGGTCTTTCAGTGTCTGAGCATTGCTGACTCAGGGAATTGTGTTGAATAGATGTTGTTTTGTGAAGGATCAATCAGCTGATTCAATTGGAGGTGGAGGGTCGCTCTGAAAACTTCCTTTGGATGAGGACAAAACAGTTTTGTTTTGTCTCTGTGGATAAACAAGACTAGAAGGATGGAAGACAGACATTTCCATTTTCAACCCAACCCTCTCATTGACTTTTGCAATTTTCACTTAAAGAAAAAGGTGAAGGTGGAGAGTGAGTTGTTGACCCTGGCCCAAGTGAATGTGTTCAGAGGCCCAACATGGTTTGCTATCCTCCAAAGTAAAGCAACTATTGTTGGATAACTGAGCTTTTTCTTACCATTTTATCTTACTTTCTTTTGAAATTTTGCTCTTAGGCAACTACGCTTGTGGCTCCAATTGCACGACATTACGAAATGTTCTTGCTCTCAATAGGCACCTGTCACTAACACAGATGGAAGAGACCAATTATCCTTCCTAATCAGAGTAATCAATACTATACAGGGATCCTTTGATTGGTTCTAGGTGGCACACTTTTCCTTAAGACTTACTCATATATTTATTGTGTGTACTTTCGCTTTTTTTTATTTCATTTCATTTTTATGAAAAGTCCCCCCTCCTCCTGTTTTGCAGCCTCTTGCTATTATATCAGCTCTTTCATTGTTTTTATGGCAATACATAAAAAAAAGAAATCATTATCCTTATTATTATTGAACTATGTACTGTTTACTCTCGTATTGTATTAGTCATTAAGGTGCAAGTTGCAAAAAACTGATAAACCTACTCTTGTATGGTATCGTGGCTTTGTATGAAAAAATAAAACTGAAGAGAAACTTGTTTTCACAGCTCTGTGGAGGAATATAATTCTGGGTGTTTTTATTCAGCACATTATTAATGTTATGGCAGAAAAAGATAGTTTTGAAACAAAGTCAACCAAAGAAGGAACAATGAAAACTAAAACAGAGAATGGTACACGAGCAATTTCATTATGTTGAAGGATATAAAAGAAACAGAATAAAAGAACAAGGTTTGCACTTTCAGAAACACGAGTGCATGTAATTATGTGTAGGCACACACACGCACATACACACACAGGTGCACACACATGCATACACACGCACACACAAACATGCACACACACATACACATGCACACACACACATATGCATGCAAACACACTTGCACACACACATACATACACACAGAGCCAGTCTCACTGTCTCTCCCTCTTAAAAGTCACGTATTTTCATGAAGATAATCTCTCTCTATTCTTACACACACACACACACACACACACACACACACATATTGACTTGATGGAACCACGAACACAAAGTGATTGAAATTACAATTTTAGCCAAATATTTGGTGATGAAAGTTTCAAAATTGTACTGAATCAAGCTTACAGTCCTGCAGGAAGAAGAAGGGTTTGATGAGGCCCATGAAGGTAAGTGTGCCAAGTAGGAGCACTTTCTGCAGGATTGCAAGAAGAGATGGCAGTTATGGTTTTTCCAAGTCGACCTCGACAGTAAGGGATTCTCTGCCGAATGGTCATGGAGGATGATTACAACCACTGCAATGAAGAGTGGTTATGTGCAGAATGGGAGAGGCAGCAGAGAGGCTATAGAGCAAGAGAGAGGAGTTAAAATGGAAGCCAGGGGGAGATGATTAGCAGGGATTTGGCCATCCTTGCTGACTCACCATCAGGAGGGTGCTGCAGTTGATGATCGCTGGATACCGTCTGATGACATGAATTCCCCTGCCAAAATTCCATTCACTTTGGTAAATGGAAAAGCAGCACCATTTTCTAGGTGTTATCAATAGCTTAATATTTATGTGTGTGCAGATTCATGTTTATAAGCACATTATGTGTGTGTAAATTGTAGCCATGTGTGTGTGTGTTTGTGTGTGTTCATATACAGTTGTATATATTTGTATAAAACAAGAAAATCATGAAATCATGAGCATTTTGGCTGAGGATACAGAGATGATGCTTATAAACCTTGTAAGATATTATACACTGCATGGACTTGTATGAAATACCATTATAGAACATAGAAGCAAGCAGGGAACAATTGTGGAAATAAAAAAGTATGTAGTTTGCTCGTCTTTATATATGAATAAGAAATTGCTTAGAATTACACTATCAAACTGACGAATGGAATAGATGTTTAGGGAGCTGTTACAGCTGATAGATTGGTCAGTTTACATGTGTCAGAGAAAAGAATAAAAAAACGTAAGATGTGTGTGTGTGTGTGTGTGTGTGTATTGTTGATTGCATGGATTAGTGTTGTGCAACCAGTTGCAGCATTGTGAAGAGAGGAAATTGATACAATACCTTCAGTTATCTCTCTTTCTCTTCCACATTTCTCTCCTGAAGGATATCCAAATGATATTCTGAAAGGATACAATCTAGCAGAGAATAAATAACTGAACAATAGAGATGAAAGCAAACGGAAAAGGAAAAAAGAAGTGAAAAAGTAGCGAAAGCATTCATAGTTGAATGTAACTCCCTCCACCCCCCCCCCCCACCAGTCATTACATCTCTTGTAATGCAAGGCTCTTCTAAATAAAGTGGGGAATAAATTATTTCATACCTGCTGGTGTTGTCAGGCTAGATTAGCAATGGGTCAAACTGTTATAAAACTGTATGTAACCTTGTGAGGAAAAAATAAAATGAGGAACTGCTAAAACATAAATTGCCTCTGATTCCTGAAACATTCCAGAAAACATCAACAATGGAATGGTGAAATAAAAAGAGACCCTTGAAGTTTGATCCTGTTTTAGTTCCAGAGCAATTCTTAGGAACCTAGATGAATCCATTATTAAAGAAAATTATCCCCGACAATTTTTACTGAGAAAAAATTGTATGAGATAAAAAAAGTTGTTCTAATTTGTACCAATTCTTCTTCTAATGTAATCCCAGATTATGAACCTTAGAATGGCATTGAAATTTAGGTACCTACTAAAATTTCTTCATGCTGGGCACATGTAAGCATTAGCTTGGAACATGAATTTGTTTCTCTGTAAAGTGTGTGGAGCTGTTCATAAGGTTAGGTACAATGCTATAATGGAAGTAAAGAATCACAAGAGAAGCTTTGGGAAAGGCCAAGGATGATCTTCAAAAGATCTTTTTGGGAGTGTTTTGCATCAGGCTTTTAAATTTTCTAGGTATTTCTGATTTGAAAGTGATGCTTGCTTTGGCAAACACAAGGGCAAGTATTTCTGCATAATAGAATAAAAAAAAAAGAGATTATTGTGGTGTTTTTGAAACAGATCTGAGTTGTGAGGGTCAAAAACTATAGTTGATACTTTTCAGTATGATTCATCGATTATAAGATATTGAGGATGTTCCAACAATTTTAAGTTCATTTCCAAAAATGCAGTAACTTGTCTGTCTACAAACCAAGCATTAAATCCATTGAACCATGCTACTGATGAAAGGATGATGTAATATATCCAGAAAGGTTACTTTGGGAGAGCACGTTTGACTGACAGGAGAGCCATTTGATTTTTGGAAACCTGAAAACATTTCATGGATCTTTCAGCCTACTCTGAGAAGAGCAATTAACAGGAAAAGATAATTTAGAGATATGTTCACATGCCAGAAGTACATTTTTGCAGAGACTGGGCTAATGATACACATCCACAATTTGTATTAAAGAAGTTTATCTCTCTTTAAATTAGACATATAAGTAAATGTCATATTGGTATGACCAACTCGATTCTGATTTATGATGTTTGTCTTATACATACAGAGTGAATTTTTTTCATGTTTATTAGCCTTTGGCTTCTCTAAAAAGATTCTACTCTCAACTGTGCAAACATTTTTTCTAATGCTATCTTTTCCTCTTAGCAGTCTTGTATCAAATGATAAAAACTTTACATTTCATTATAAGTCAGGTATTCTTTTTATTGGTGGATAATTGAACAACATCAGTTTCATAATCACTTTTAATTATAGTGATTTGATTTCCATTCCAGTCTATAGCAAACATGATATGTTAATTTTAAGGCGATATTACATTTAAGTATGTTGCCAACCATCCTGCAACAATTATATCTTTGTTCATCATTTCCAATTTGCCAAAGTATTGAAACCGAATAGCTTTTTGAATGTTTATTCTATAGGCAGTTTTAGTTTGTAAATATTGTTATTAAAACAGGTATTGATTTAAATCAATGCTCAAAAACATCTACTTAAAAACAATCAAAGAATAATGTTTTAGATCAAACCACAATTCATTAATTGCATTATTTAAAATATTCTTGACTATATTTCAACTTATCTTACATAAATGTTTGATTTAAATTGTTAATTGAATTATTCCTTTCGAAGTCTTACCAAAATTACATATGAATTATTTAGTTAATTGATTTCGACTTATAGTGATCGTCTTCTGCAATTTATCAAGAACATCTAATTTCAATGAGAAAATTAATGTTATTCATTAGAAGTAAGAATTACTAAAACATTTTTAATTATTGTAACAACAGTCTTTTAGAAACCTACTCCAGATGTTAAAGCATCTGTTATTAACTGAAAGAATCTATGAAGGTATTTGAAATCACAAAGTTTATACCTCTAAAAAAAATTATTATTGATTGAGAAAACTTGGGTTGGAGCATTTGACGAGAAGATTAGTTATCATTAGCCACAGTGGATGCTGTGTCCTCTTTGTTTTCTTTTTCTTTCTTAATCTGGGCCTCTCAGGAATTCCATAGTTCAAGCAAACATATTTTTTCTACAGCTAGTCCATTTTCTTTTATGAAAAGTTAATAATAGAGTATATCTTTGACTTGATTCAATATTTTGACAAAAATTTCACCTCTGCCAGACCAATGAACAATTGACATTGACTTCAGCTAAAATTAAAATAACATCATTTATAAAAAATTTAAGGAATGGAAAAAGCCCTTGCAACTATAAACTCTAGACAAATTCTTTAAAAATAATGATTATTATGTGACGACTGTAGACGTAAAGTAAAATTCCACAACCTTAATTGCAAAAATAATTAACATTATTTCTATTTTTTTAATGAATTTTTCAGTTTTAGTCTATATGGGATTATTTTGCATGCATTAGTACAAAAATTGTTGAAAGCTTGAGTTTTGAATAACTGTAAAATAGATAATATAATATTTAGAGAGATATATGTTTTATAAATTAACAAAGTCAAGGACATGAGGGAATTGTAAGATGAACAATGCTATCATTCAACATGGCTTTACTTCTAAAGAGTGTCAAAACAGCAAAATACTGCAATCAGCTACTTATTTTTCTAAAATCAGCCAAGTATATTGGTGAGACTCAAAACTTGACAACATAATATGATGTATATAATACACAGCATTATGTGTGTATGTGTGCAATACTTGTGTATGTATAAAATAATGTTATATTAAATCACTATGTATCTAAGTGCATCAATATTTGGAGAACAAAGGAATAAATTACTGCTTTATATTCATTTGAAATTGGAATAAGTAACAAGAAAACATTTAGCAGCAATTATTACATGAAAGCATTGCATTTTGTTTCTGCAATCTTCAAAGAGAATCACAATTCTCAAAGGCATTTTTATATTGTAATTGAAAATACTCACAAACTTTGTAATTTAATATGGAAAAGTGAGATTGGAAGATGAAAGTATAAATAGTAATATTTAGTAAGATTCCAATGTTTTGAATAAAAAATAAATTGTTTTAATTTTTCTTCAACATAGCAGAAAATATATAAAAAAATTATAAAGCAAAGTTAAAAATATCAATTAAAAACATTAATTTCAAAATATTATATTTCTCTTCATCAAATGGACTTTTTCTGTAGAAATGTTACAGAATAATGAATTTGACCAGATTTTAAAGAAATATTCGTGAGAAAGAAATTTTCATGTGATGCATGGAATTGGTAATTAGTAATTAAATGTAAATTTCCAGAATTCTCCAACTTAAACTTGGCAACTGGTGAGAGACAGGTTTTGATAAAGACATTAATGAATATGTCCTATAACAGGAAAAAAAGGGTGTGGCCTGTGTGTCAGTTCTGTAATATATTTATATTGATATAAGCACACAAGACATACTCTTTCCCCACCGAAAAGCTGATGTCACCATTCTTTTCTGGAAACTCCTATTATTTCCAATATGTGAAGAAAAAAGGTCTTAAGATTATTTTATTATTTATTCATCCTCCTGGGACTAATAAACTAAGTACCAGTAATTCGATGGGGTGTGACTATGTAAAAACTCATTGTTTCTGTGAGTAGAAAAATTGCTCACTTGGATTAAGTGTGGTAGTGGGGAGGTTGGGGATAATTGCAGAGAAGTGTTCATGTCATGATTTCAAACTAAACCAACAAAACTAGTTCACTTGAAATGCAGAATCTAAAAATTTCAAATGGAACATCTTCAAAAGATTTTAGGAAAAAAAATTTGAAAAAATACATTAATAATAATAATAATAATAATAATAACGATAATAATGATGATGATGATGATGATGATGATGATAATTTTTTGTCATCATTTATCTTCATAGTGAACATCATGATATGTATAACATTAGAACTTCACTGACATTTTTTTCCCCGGATAAGATTCAAGGAGTATTTAAAACAGAAAATATTTACACTTTAAGTTTCTACACTTTGTGCCATCATATAAAGGCCCAAGAAAGAAAACAAACTTACTATTTATTTTTAAAATAATTTAAATTAGTATTTTTTTTTTTTAAATTGTACAAAAAACAAAACTAATTTTAAGTGTAACATCTTGAGAGAGTAAAATTAAACATTTTTTCATTTACCTTTTAGCTATTTATTTATTTGTTTATTATTATTTTCCCAGTTTTATTCTCTTTCTTTTATTCTTCTCAGAGAAAGTTCCAGCAAGTCTGGGGAATCTAATGATTTTATAAAATCGGAAATACATCACAAGATTTTATTTTATTTTTATAGCCATATTTGAAACAATTCATTTTGTACAGTTTAGTTTTATCATTTCTTTTAAAATCAGTATAAAAAAAAAGAAGAGAAAGAAAGAAAAAAACCAAAAATGTTATTTTTAACATTTATTTTCTTTCTGAAGCAAGTTCTGAAGAATGATAATTGGAAACAGTAGATTTTAACAGGAATCAATAAAGAAGGCTGGTTAAGTAGACACAGCATAAGTGAGCTCTTAAATACAAGTTTAAATTACTCAAGAGATGAGAGCTCCCATAGAGATATTTGGAAAAGAAAATAAGACTAAAAAATATCTGGCATTATAAAACATTGAAACACAATGTTCATTTACTACATTCTAAACCTTTTTGCTATGGTAACATTTGAAAAATTATTACAAATTCTGATGAAGTTTTCAAATTGGATTAATTTTTTCTAAGTGTTTCTTTACAAATTGTTTTATGTTGCCATAAAGCATACCCTCATAACATTTAAATCCACTCAAATACACAAATCTTATTACTACAAATAGATACTTCTATGGTTTTAACTTCTACTCTAGATTTATTTATGAAGGTTGTGGGCGTGGGTTATCCTGCCATGAGTCTCTCGCTACATCACTTCTCCACCAAGCATTTATAAGTGTTTGGCAGATTTCCGTTTCCCAACCGAATTTCACTTTACCCGCCCCCACTGGAAAAGCTAAAGACACATCAATTTCCCTTGTACCCTCCCCCAAAAATCCAACACGTTTTTCCTTTTCTTTATTTTATTCTTATTTTCAGAACCACATTCACTTACACACATGCATATATATATATATATATATATATATATATATATATTATAGGTTTCTTTCAGTTTCCATCTAACATATCACTCCTCAAGGCTTTGATTAGCCTAGTGTTATAGTAGACTCTTACTCAAGATGCCATGCAAAGCGACTGAAGCCAGATGGTTGGGAAGCAAACTTCTTAACCACGTAGCCATCCTATATATATTTATATATATATATAAATATATATATACATATACACACATTTATATACATGTATATATATGTGTATATATATGTGTGTATATATATATGTTTATATATATATATATATGTGTGTATATATATATGTTTATATATATATATATGTATGTATATGTATATATACATATATATATATATGTATGTATATATGTATATGTATGTATATATGTATAATATGTATATATAAATATGTATGTATATATGTATGTATATATATATATATGTATGTATATATATGTATATATGTATATATATATATGTATGTATATATATGTATATATGTATATATATATATGTATATGTATGTATATAAATGTATGTATGTATGTATATATATATATGTATATATATGTATGTATATATGTATGTATGTATGTAACATACTTAATATATATTTATTGTCAAATATAAGAAGATCCCTCATCCATATTAAAATGCTAATATGATGATATTGCTGAATTAGAAAATGTTTTTAGATTTTCTACCAAGTCATGAATTTTGTTGGATTTTAGCTGTTAACAGCCATTTACATCCTGGAAATTTCTCCTACCATCAAATGGATTTGTATTTCTGTGATAATTTTTTATGTATATGGTTATTTTATGTAGTTTATTATCTGTGGTTATTTTGCACAGAATCAGTGGTTCGTGATTAATCACCGAAGTTAAGCATCATTCCTAGAAACTGGTCATTACTAAGATGAGAAATGTTTTATGAATATGAAGTATTAGATGCAAGTATCTTGTTAATTAAAGGCTGTGCCACATATAAGAGCTTGTCCTTCTCGAAATTCAATGGAGAACTTTATTTCATTGATTTCTATGTTTTTCTCATCTACACATCAAATGAAAAGAGAAACATAAGTTGAAAAGAAGAGGAAGAGATTTTAATTAATACTAGTGGTGGAAGGTTTATAGAAAGAGTTGTCAACTAAATTACGAATGAAAAAGTAGGGTTGCTGTTTGATGTGAGCCTCACTCCTAATTCATTAGATAATTACAGCAAAAACTGTTTGCCACAATATTAGCCATCATCATCATCATCCTTGCTATCATCTGGTCGAGCTCACTCAGACATATTAGCCAAGATATTATCGAATAAATACAAAATCAATCTTTTTTTTCTGTTATGTATGCAGGAGTCAGTTCAAACATGTCTTGCTTAACAAATAATTATAACCACTAAAGTAAATATATTTTCCACAAGTAAAAAAAAACTGAGAAGATATGATGGTTGGAGGGGGGGGGGGGTTCTGTGACTGGCACAGGGTAGCCAAGCTCAGTTTTTGTATAACTCATTCTTTCCTTTTATTTATGACTTAGTGGAAGGAAGAAGGGGACAGAGATGGTAAATTTTGGTGTTGGTGGGAGGGGAGAAGAAATCATGTATCTGGTGGCCATACTAAGACCACTGTGACCTGATTCGAAGGATTTCTGCAGTGCAAACCTGGTTAAAAAGAACCAACGAACAGATGGTCTCTGAGGGCCTCAGACCTTCTTTATTTTCCAAATTTAACGTATATATGAGCCATTGAGCAGTTGAGGATTTCAGATAATCATTGAAGTCATGATTTGTTTAATTTTAGCTGACATTGCTGTGATGGCAAATGCGTGATATGTAGGGATATGTGTACATGCCCTAGCATTGAAAATGGATGTTAAATGATATATATATATATATTTTTTACAACTAACATGTAAGCCATGAGTAAATATAAATTAAGGAAAGAAGTTTGTGACTTATCGCCTCAATGTTCCAAATAAGATTCTTTTCTCCACTAATTAGATCACTAGTTTAATAGAAGTTTTTAAAAGCACTTAATGAGTAGCATGGGCAACCACAACATTTCACTTCTTGCTGTCAGCTTATCACTTTGGTTTGCCATGATAATCTTCAGGCATTTTGTAAATTCTTCTAAATCCAGATTTGAAACTATCACTGATTGACTTCCTGCTCTTCCTACCTTCCTTTTCTCAGACTTATTCCCCATATTGACATGGACTTCTACTTGTCTATTGTATCTGAATGTATCACATCCTCCATCTATGGATGCAAACCATAATATCAAAACATATTTCTTTTACTGAAGGAGGAATATGGCGTTAACAACCATCAAAAGGTTCTGGTTTCTAGTTAGTACAAAACTAGTCTGCATCTTATGCCCATCTGTGTGATGGGTAATTAACTAGATGGCTGTTTCATTCTCTGAAGATTTTGTTGCAAGTAGAAGAATAATTTATAAAGCATCTCTCCAAGAAATTTCATCCCTCTTTGTTTCTTGTTCCATGGCATAACCTTCATGCACACCGGTGTATTTAGCCATGTGTTTCTTGATATAATCGCTAAAATCTCCAGCTGTGGTAATGATATTGTTGCTATCAATTCCCAGGTTAGCTTCGTGAAAGAGCGAGCTATCTGGATCATCTTCTATGGCATAATCAAAGCTTAACGATACTCTCATAGTCATCTGCATTTACATATTCTGGTTACCATCTTTAGCTACTGCAGTTACTTCCACCACCCACATCTCTGCTAAGATTATACCTACACCACCCTTCCACCCTTATAAAGAATTTGTGCTTCTCACTCATAACTTAGATCTATCATTTTACATTCTAATATCTCTACTATCTGGTCAGATCTATCTTCCATCGTAGCAGTATTAATATTCTCAGACTTGAAATTAAGAACCTATAACGGATGAAAAAAAATAACACTTTGGGTGGTGAGATTATTCAACGATAACAGAAAAGTGTTCACATCCAAATTACGTCTTTGGTACATAATATTGACTTGATATATGTCAGTCTTGTTAATTTATTCAGTGTTACAGTTCCATCATTTGTATTGCATGGTTAATCTTTTACAACTGGATATTCTTTCTGTCTAAAACCATAAGCAAAGTGGACACTAGATATCTATAATATGGCACAGCCACTAGCCAGGATGTCTTGCAAGACTAAAAGCCCTCTCTGCTTTGTACCAGTTTTAATTCAAAGTTACTGCCCTCTTAGATAAGGTGCCTTATTGGAAACCATTTTCCTCCTGTGAATTAGGACAGGGTGCTTAATTTTCTGGATAAATCCCCTGATCACCTTCATTGTGACTAAATTTACAGCATCTTGTTTTTGATATTTTGTTTGAGTAAGAGAATGGAATAAGAGGGTAGCAAGGTGTCAAGATCTGATAATAATGCCTCAAATGAAGGGGAAATTGTTGAGTTACATTGGATTGCCCAGAGGCAACAGCGGAGATGTGGGATATTGGTAACTTAACATCAAGTGAACTAGTAAGAAGTAAGAAGATCATTGAATTTGTAGAAAATCCTGAAGAATGAAGTGGTGACTAACAGAATTGGTAAACTACCAGATGTACATCCCTTTACATTGTAAGTTTAGATCCTGCCCAGTTTCCCTTTGTCCCTCGCCATTCCAAGGTTTATAAAATATTTGTTGTGAGCTTATTATAATCAGCTATCTCTTGAAGGAGGTGCTCCAGTAGAGCCAATTTGAGGACCGGAGCACGTTAGAGAATTAAACATTAATTTATTTATAATGTGTTGAAAATATGAAATCACATATAAAACCAGTGGAAGCAATATAGAAATATTTTGATTGCTAAGAAAGTACAAAAGTGTTTTAAAAGCTGTTGGCTTCATAGAAAAGCCATAGCTATGAGCATTCCTGAATTCTGCAATAGACTTCTCTTTCCATTTCTGATTTATTCTCTTCCATTTGGACGACCACAGACCAACTCAAAATGTTTAGGACTGCAAATTCATTAAAAAAATGTTTTATCCTATTATATTTTTCAAGTAGATTGTTGCGTAGTATGTATTTTGATTAATATCTATTATATTAACATTTTTCTTTTGTACTTCATGAGTTTCGATTCATGAGGAAAATTCTGTAATATGGATTTCAGATATTTTGCTTCAGATCCAAGCATGAGCACTGGAAATGATAACAATAAACAGTGGTAAAATTAGATCTATAGCTTTTATTTGCTTCACATGGCTTTCATTTTAAAAATCAATTGCATATTGTGATTTTAATCTTGTGTATGGAGCCTTGAGCTTTTTGCCAAAAGCATAGAATGCCATTTAGTTCACATTACACATCTCTCTCTAATCAAATCAGTTCCAACCATATTCATTGCCTCTTCTTGTTTTGATTATTTTTCACACAAGAGTTTTTTGGCAAAAAAAGAAATTCGAAACATTAAACTAGTAAACTTTAATTTTATTCATAAAATTAAAGTTAAGAATATAAAGTTCCTAATAAGACAACCAGTTTTCTTTATAAATTTATTTGAAACAAATTTTCTTCATTTAATTGAACAGGTGTAAGTATTTTAATCAGAACTGTCTGATTTAGATTTCTAAATTTAAAATCTTCTCACAGGAAATTTAGCAAAAATCAATAAAATCCATTTTAAAAAGTTATTTTAATTATAATAATAACATTTACTTTAGGTTTACATTTTGTCTTTATATTTTGTTTATGGGATATCACGAGAACGAGTCATGTAACATAAACAAAGATAAAAATATTTGATAAGTATTGTACAAGAGAGAAAAAACAAAAGCAATCAATTCATCACTGATATTGCTTATTTGATAAAAATATATTCTCTTCAATACATAACACTTGAAGAGAAGGGTTTTCTTTGATTTTTATTATGTAAAAAATCCCATTATCATCATTGTCATCATCATCATCATCATAATTATCATCGTTTTCACATCATCTTCTCCACAGTTTTATGTAATTTCCAACCTGGTAGTACATCTCTGTCTTACTGTGATGTGCACTGCATTGTCTTTTGGAAGTGAAGAATTGTGTCTGTATCCGATGTCTGTGTTGTGGAATTTGATTTGGTGCTTCTGGTGCAACTTCAGTATTTTGCCTGATTGTTATGTAGCATACGATGTGCAGTGTGAGTTGTTGTGAGTTTGTTGGGTGATTGTGTGTTGTGAGATATGTTTAGTTTTGGGTGTTGAGTGTACAAAGTAAGTGCTGTGCAGGTTGGTATATGTTGCAATCCACCTCATGCCAGCCATAGAGAAACATACCAGAAATGATGCTGTAGTGATGATGATGATGACGATGATGATAATTGTACAGAATATGTTGTGATATTTTATTAGGTGATTATGTATAAAGTGTATTCTGTATGAATTATCCTATTGAATTGAAAGTGTTTAGCAGGAGCTGTTTTTAGCAGGGGTTGTGTTTAGCAGGCCTGCTTCATGCTGTGTGTAGAGGTGTAAAGAGGGGGAATGGTCCCCCCCCCCTGTTTGTCTTCATGTAGATCTTTATCGTTCAACACTCATTATTATTGATTCACATTTCAATTTCATACCCTGCATCTGATTTCATTCTAGTTCAAGATCCTTGTATTTTTATAGTTTTCTTTCCTTTTTCTTTTTTAATTCCTTCTGGGGGATCTTTTGGTCAAAATATATCATGAGGTCTTGCAGAGTAAGCGAGAGTTTTGTCCCACCAGAACTCTATTGAGATCCTTTGTTTTGATTTCCTCTCAATCTACGCAATAATACTTCAGATTATTGCAGTTAGATCTTTGTCATGTACCAATGTCTTCTTATACCATGCTTATGCCATTTTTTAAATTTCATTTTCCCATCAAAGTTTGGTGTTATTGGCCTAGAGCTATGGCATCCAACTCTGTCTGTAGAAATACCATCTTTTCAAGAACTGGGCAACCAGTAATGGTGTGATCAATTGTTTCATTAAATTGAGTGCACATTCTACGCTTGATGTCGGCCTCTTCTTTCATTATTTTCTTCTAATAGTTATTTGTGATCCCATGTAACTGAAATCAGACCTTTAGTTTTTACATTTAATCCAGAATTATTGTTATCATAAGCACTTTTCTGCTCTACCACTAAATGTCTATTGCTAATCTCTATGTTTGTATATGACATCGCTTTTGCTTTCTTTGTGATGCTTCTGTTTTTTGGCTGCAACATGGCTTTCACTCTGTATTACTTTCTCCTCTCAATCAACTTTTGTCAGATATTGGTTTCAAATTCTGGCATAAAGCCAGCAAATTCAGGGAAAAGGCATAAATCAATTACATCAACCCCAGTATTCAACTGGTACTTTTATTTTATCAACCCTGAAAGCAAAGTCGACCTCAGCAAAATTTGAACTTAGAACATAAAAGCAGACAAAATGCCACTGTGCATATTTCCCAGCATGCTAACAATTCCGCCAGCTTCCTGCCTTAGTTTTGTCTGATATTGAACACAGAGGTTCTCTCTGTTTTTTACTTCAATATATTTTTAAAATTTTATCTTCATTTCTGCTTTCTCAGACTTTCCCATTGTTTTACTTAAATCTTTTCATTAATGTGTTTAGTTTTCAGTTAAACTCTTGCAAATAGTAGTAGTAGTAGTAGTAATAACAGTGTTGATGGTGAAGGATTAGCAGAATTGTTTTGAATATTGAACAATGCTTTGTCGCATTCATCCAGTGCAAATCTGGCTAAGATGAACTTTACTGTTAATCCTTCCAGGATGGATGAAACAAAGTACCAGTCAAGTGCTGTGGCTGATTTAATTAATTA